>NC_053023.1:224305529-224318986 GCF_003073215.2 Triticum urartu | reverse complement strand
CGGTTTCAAAACCGGCAGATCTTGGGTAGGGGGTCCCGAACTGTGCATCTAAGGCTGATGGTAATAGGAGGCGGGGGACACAATGTTTACCCAGGTTCGGGCCCTCTCGATGGAGGTAATACCCTACTTCCTGCTTGATTGATCTTGATGATATGAGTATTACAAGAGTTGATCTACCATGAGATCATAGAGGCTAAACCCTAGAAGCTAGCCTATGATTCTGATTTTTGGTGTCCTACGGACTAAACCCTCCGGTTTATATAGACACCTGAGGGGGCTAGGGTTACACAGAGTCAGTTACAAGGGAGGAGATCTACATATCCGAATTGCCAAGCTTGCCTTCCACGCAAAGGAGAGTCCCACCCGGACACGGGACGAAGTATTCAATCTTGTATCTTCATAGTCCAATAGTCCGGCCAAAGTATATAGTCCGGCTGTCCGAGGACCCCCTAATCCAGGACTCCCTTAGCGGCCCGTGGTGCATCTAGGACGTTGTCGGCCCGGTTTAACTTTAGGTCATTTACTAGCAAACATGCCCGTGCGCTGCAACGGGAGAAATGTGTGCATGCTTCCTGCACAATAAGTTCAACTGGAGACCCCTCCACATGTTCACATTATATATATTTTAACATAGCGGCTGAATCGTGTTGTAGCTTATCCTCCTTTCAGCTTTCATCGTCCATGGTCGTGATGACCACCTGATAGCAATGCGTCCGACGTGGTGAAATTCAATGTGATAATCTCGACCACGACACACACATCTGTCATTGAACCATACCGTTGCAAGTGAATGTCAAATAGTTTGAAAACTAATCTCGTCGAGCTTGATCTAACGTCTGCGCTTCCCGAGCTACGGCCTACATCATCCCTCATACGCCCACTCACTTTTAAATTGTATATATATTTTATTTTAAATGCATCAACATTATTTTTAAAATACATAAATATTTTTCAAATCACATGGACATTTTTTAAAGAGCGTGAATATTTTTAAAATGATGAATATATTTTTAAGCACCTGGACAGTTTTTGGAATGACATGAAATTTGTTTTTGAGAAAAGCGTGAGCATTTCTTAAATTATATCAACATTATTTTAATACATGAACACTTATCTTAAAACTACACAAACATTTTAAAATGCATGAAAGATTTTTAAAACTAGAGGACATCTTTCAAAAGGCACAAACATATTTTAATTGACACAAAATTAAATTATGTGTCACTTTCCATGTTGGATGTGCGCACGGCCAAGTTTTTTGTTGATAGTTTAATTTGTTCTTTTGATTAATGAAACTACTTCACGTACGATACTTGGGAATCCGATTCCAGTACAATGGGAAATTCAACCCTAAGTTGAACACTTTTTAGAATGACATGAAATTTGTTTTTGAGAAAAGGGTGATCATTTCTTAAATTATATCAATATTATTTTAATACGTGAACACTCATTTTAAAACTATCCAAACGTTTTAAAATGCGTGAGAGATTTTAAAAATTAGAGGACATCTTTCAAAAGGCACAAACACATTTTAATTGACACAAAAATTAAATTGTGTGTCACTTTCCATGTTGGATGTCCGCACGGCCAAGTTTTTTGTTGATAGTTTAAATTGTACAATGGGAAATCCAACCCTAAGTTGTGCTACACTTGAGGCTGACTTGACATGTGGACGGACTGATTGGCAGCGTCCTTGATGTCGTAAGTGTAGCATGACTTTTTTTTTTGAGAACATGACTTTTTGATTAAAACGTGTGACACTTTCTAGATTTCAAAGGATCACGTTAGGTTTTTCCCTTCCTGGCAGTAGCATCGTTAGTTTTCTTTTACTCCCTCCGTCCCAAAATTCTTGTCTAAGATTTTTCTAGATACGGATGTATCTAATACTAAAACGCGACTTGATACATCCGTATTTAGACAAATTTAAGACAAAAATTTTGGGACGGGGAAGTATTTTCTTATCTATACCTGAGCAGCACTTGGTCTTGATTTTGTCTTGATTTTGTCTTAAATTTTGGGACGGACAAACGAAGAGTATGGGTGTATGGGCTGGTTACATGCGGGCGAGCGGAAAATTGGTCTTGATTTTGACTCCCCAGAGCAGCACTTGTATATATGTGTGGATTGACCAAAAAAATAGTACCACCTTGGATAGAAAAAAATCTCAAAAGTATAATATGGGTGAACGGATGAAAAATTAGAGAAACACACCTTGCTTTATTAGTAGGTATAGAAATGGCCCATGCAGAAACTAGGCTATTTCTTGTCCGAAGTAACTTTAGGCCTCTTAACGGCCCATAGTCTTCGTGGATAAATTTCAGCCCAACTGGCCTATCGGCCTGTTAATGGCCCGTGTAACAGTTGGGCCTAATTACAACCCCGTTGAATCCGGCCTGCTTACAGCCCATCTGATAATGGCCGGTGACACTTTTGGGCCTATGGCCCACATGGATACTAGCATGCTTAAAGCCCATAATTTTATTGGGCCAAACATGCCTGAGATATATTTTTGCGTGTTAACGACTCATCCTATTTGGGCCAAACATGGGCCATAGGAAGTTTTGACCTGTATTGGCACGTGAATTTTTTGGCTCAATGCTAGCCCAATCTAGGTTTTAGCCTATTAAAATCCCATGGTATTTTCTGGCCCAACTTACCAGAACTTTACTCGACATGTTAAAGTCGGAAAACTACTACGATTGCACGCTCAACGCGTGAATGGAGAATAAGGGCTAGACGCTACCTCTTGAGCATGCGTTGGTTTTCCCTTGAAGAGGAAAGGGTGATGCAGCAAAGTAGCGTAAGTATTTCCCTCAGTTTGAGAACCAAGGTATCAATCCAGTAGGAGACTACACGCAAGTCGCCTAGTACCTGCACAAACAATCAAGAACCTTGCAACCAACGTGATAAAGGGGTTGTCAATCCCTTCACGGCCACTTGCAAAAGTGAGATCTGATAAAGATAATAAGATAAATATTTTTGGTATTTTTGTTGTATAGATTGAAAAGTAAAGATTGCAAAAAATAGTAAACTAGAATTATAGATCGGAAACTTATATGATGTAAAGTAGACCCGGGGGCCATAGGTTTCACTAGTGGCTTCTCTCAAGATAGCATATATTACGGTGGGTGAACAAATTACTGTCGAGCAATTGATAGAAAAGCGCATAGTTATGAGAATATCTAGGCATGATCATGAACATAGGCATCACGTCCGTGCAAGTAGACCGAAACGAATTCTGCATCTACTACTATTACTCCACACATCGACACTATCCAGCATGCATCTAGAGTATTAAGTTCATAAGAACAGAGTAACACATTAGGCAAGATGACATGATGTAGAGGGATGAACTCAAGCAATATGATATAAACCCCATGTTTTATCCTCGATGGCAACAATACAATACGTGCCTTGCTGCCCCTGCTGTCACTGGGAAAGGACACCGCAAGATTGAACCCAAAGCTAAGCACTTCTCCCATTGCAAGAAAGATCAATCTAGTAGGCCAAACCAAACTGATAATTCGAAGAGACTTGCAAAGATATCAAATCATGCATATAAGAATTCAGAGAAGAATCAAATATTGTTCATAGATAAACTTGATCATAAACCCACAATTCATCGGATCTCGGCAAACACACCGCAAAAAGTATTACATCAAATAGATCTCCAAGAACATCGAGGAGAACTTTGTATTGAGAACCAAAGAGAGAGAAGAAGCCACTAGCTAATAACTATGGACCCGAAGGTCTGTGGTAAACTACTCACACATCATCGGAGAGGCTGATGTTGATGTAGGAAGCCCTCCGTAACGAACCTTCCTGTATTTGTTTTTGGAATACTCCTCCCATCTCCTACCCATGTTTTTCCAACCACAATCTCCCCTCCTACGGCCCATAACCTCGCGAAAAGGCCCCAGATTGGATCGTCATTAGGGTACAGGCACGTGTTCTGTATGTCCGCAGTGGGGTAGGATACCAAACTGGGGGGTACCTTTCGTGTCGTCCGACTGGGTGACTCGGTAGGGTGATTCAGGGTACTAATACACGAGGGATGAGTTATAGCGTTTCTAAAACGAAAGTAACGACTACGAGATCGGGCCCTTGGCCGAGCTCCGTGAGAGCCCAGTGTGAGGTGGTAGGTCACGTCTCTATTCTTCCACAGACCTTCTGAGTCCGATGGAGTCGAATCTCGTTAGCCCTTCCTATGATGGACCTCTCATCTTTCCAAGTTAATCTAAGACCTCTTCTCTAATTCAGTGCTTTAAGCCCACATCAATTATCGAATTTATCTGAAAGGATTCTCAACATACTGCCGAAAAAAGCTTATCCGTACATAAACTCATTAGGAAGTTGGCCATATGCTTCACTCTTTCTTCACACAATGCTTCCATCGAGTAGCATCAGACCCGATGACAAGCCAAAGTCAATGTAATATTAAGCTATTTTTCATGGAGCGTTGGGTCGAACTGTACGAATATGCATAGGCCAGCGAAATGCGATAGGTACATGAGACAGCTATGCTATAGGGGATTAGATTAATGATGAGATGCAAGAGTGTTGTGTTTAAAGTACACGATAATAGTAGAAGGAATAAAAGTCTACACATTGACGCGGGCTTTAATTCAACGGGAGCTATGGGTAGATCGCTCTTCATCAATTGATGCTCATATCGTAAGGTAGTAGGGGATTGCGAACATGGCAACGAAAATCACTAGAGTCATAAGTATATTATATGCATGGAAGTATGCGCAAAAAAATAATAATCCTAAGTGGCAATGACATATTCTCCTCATACGCAATGGCATGTGTCTCACGAATTACCCAGGGAATCATTTTAGGAAGCCCAGTCGTTGGGATATAATACAGCCTTGTTGGATAATGTTAATATTAGTTGGCCCTGCTTAAAGTATATTGTTTATGATTAATGGTGACAAGTATATCGGACACCTCCCTTCCTCTTCTCCTTTCTCTTTTTTTTGGCCAGGGTTCGGGAGCCTATGCACGTCTCTCATTGTTGTATGGCTCGTTTTTTTCTGCTCCAGAGCATGATCCCGGAAGTGTGGGGGTATACTTAGTCTACCACACCTGTCAACGGCACAGTGTGACATGCCTTAACTAATAAAATTGAAAATCACACTACCGTATATTTACTTACAACTCAATGATTACAACTCGATACTAGAACAAAATATGACTCTATATGAATGCTCTGGCGGTGTACCGGGAGCTGAATGAATCAAGAGTGACATGTATGAAGAATTATTATGAAAGGTGGCTTTCCACAAATACGATGTCAACTACATGATCATGCAAAGCAATATGACAATGATGGAGCGTGTCATAATAAACGGAACGGTGGAAAGTTGCATGGCAATATATTCTCTTGGAATGGCTATGGAAATGCCATAATAGGTAGGTATGGTGGCTGTTTTGAGGAAGATATAAGGAGGTATGTGTGATAGAGCGTATCATATCACGGGGTTTGGATGCACCGGAAGTTTGCACCAACTCTCCGAGGTGAGAAAGGGCAATGCACGGTACCGAAGAGGCTAGCAATGATGGAAGGGTGAGAGTGCGTATAATCCATGGACTCAAGATTAGTCATAAAGAACTCACATACTTATTGCAAAAAATCTACGAGTCATCAAAACCAAGAACTACGCGCATGCTCCTAGGGGGATAGATTGGTAGGAAAAGACCATCGCTCGTCCCCGACCGCCACTCATAAGGAAAGCAATCAAAGAACACCCCATGCTTCAACACCGTCACACAATGTTTACCATACGTGCATGCTACGGGACTTGCCAACTTCAACACAAGTATTTCTCAATTCCAAAATTACTCAACTAGCACAACTCCAATATTACCACCTTTATATCTCAAAACAACTATCAAGTATCAAACTTCTCATAGTATTTAATGCACTCTATATGAAAGTTTTTATTATACCCATCCTGGATGCCTATCATATTAGGACTAATTTTATAGCCAAAGCAAATTACCATGCTGTTCTAAAAGACTCTCAAAATAATATAAGTGAAGCATGAGAGATCAATAATTTCTATAAAATAAAACCACCACCGTGCTCTAAAAAGGTATAAGTGAAAGCA
Source organism: Triticum urartu (assembly GCF_003073215.2). Lineage (NCBI taxonomy): Eukaryota > Viridiplantae > Streptophyta > Magnoliopsida > Poales > Poaceae > Triticum > Triticum urartu. The sequence continues at coordinate 224,312,873 of NC_053023.1, read as the reverse complement.
CTAGAGCAAAATTATCTAGCTCAAAAGATATAAGTGAAGCACATAGAGTATTCTAATAAATCCGATTCATGTGTGTCTCTCCAAAAGGTGTGTACAACAAGGATGATTGTAGTAAACTAAAAATCAAAGACATCATACAAGACCGCTCCAAAAAACACATATCATGTGGTGAATAAAAATATAGCCTCAAGTAAAGTTACCGATAGATCGAAGACGAAAGAGGGGATGCCTTCCGGGGCATCCCCAAGATTAGGCTTTTGGTTGTCCTTGAATTTTACCTTGGGGTGCCTTGGGCATCCCCAAGCTTAGGCTCTTGCCTCTCCTTATTCCAAAATCCATCAAATCTTTACCCAAAAACTTGAAAACCTCACAACACAAAACTCAACAGAAAATCTCATGAGTTCCGTTAGTATAAGAAAACAAACCACCACCTTAAGTTACTGTAATAAACTCATTACTTATTTAAATCAGTGTTAAACCTACTGTATTTCAACTTCTCTATGGTTCATACCCCCGATACTAGCCATAGATTCATCAAAATAAGCAAACAACACATGAAAAACAGAATCTGTCAAAAACAGAACAATCTGTAGTAATCTGTAGGTTTCTAATACTTCTGTAACTCCAAAAATCCTTAAAATTAGGAAGTCCTAAATAATTTGTATATTGATCTACTGCAGTTGGAATTGGTATTTTATCACTCTCTGGTAAAAAATGAAAATTATTCTCGTGAGTGCATACTTTCTGTTTTTTTCCAGCAAGATCAAATAACAATCACCCAAGAAGATCCTAAAGGCTTTATTTGGCACAAACACTAATTAAAACATAAAAAACACAATCATAACAGAGGATAGATGATTTATTTATTACTAAACAGGAACAAAAAAAAGGAACAAAAATAAAATTGGGTTGCCTCCCAACAAGCGCTATCGTTTAACGCCCATAGCTAGGCATAAAAGCAAGAATAGATCTAGGTATTGCCATCTTTGGTATTGGGAAAGAAAAGAGAAAATCTATTATCTATAGCATTTATCTTTTTATTTTGATAAAGCACGTGGCCATTAATGGTGGAAGAAAGATTAAGCACGCTACGGAAATATGCATCTAAGCTAGTCTCCATCTCTTTGATAATTTCATTTTGATAAAAGCACAAAACAGAGGTGGATTCAACCTTCTCACTCATGGGGTGACCAAATATAGTTTTCATCTTTTGATAGGTATCTACGGCATCCCCCTCAATAAAACCTTCTTCGAAAATAGAATCTAAAACTTACTTGAATGAAGAGGGTAAGCCAACATAAAAGCTTTTCAGGTATATCTCAATTTGATATTGGGGTACATAGCTGGCTCGGATCCTTAATAGCCTATCCCAAGCATCTTACAAAGACTCATCAAGTAAATAACGAAAAATCCCAGGATCATCTTCATCGAAATTATTCAAACTCTCAATAATAACCCCGGTAGGTCTTTCCATGGCATCATTATTTATGATCTTAGAGAGGACAGAGGGACTATCCATAGTACTAAAACCCGGGAGAGAAACCTTACCCCTTTTTGATTCGGCCATGGCGAGAGAAAGGCAAACGGAAAAGAGGTGAGGAAAAGGCAAAGGTGAAGTGGGGGAGAGGAAAACGAGAGGCAAATGGCAAATAATGTAATGCGAGGGTTAAGAGTTTGTGATGGGTACTTGGTATGTCTTGACTTGGCGTAGATCTCCCCGGCAACAATGCCAGAAATCCTACTTGCTACCTCTTGAGCATGCGTTCCTTTTCCCTTGAAGAGGAGGGTGATGCAGCAAAGTAGCGTAAGTATTTCCCTCAGTTTTTGAGAACCAAGGTATCAATCCAGTAGGAGACTACACGCAAGTCGCCTAGTACCTGCACAAACAATCAAGAACCTTGCAACCAACGCGATAAAGGGGTTGTCAATCCCTTCATGGCCACTTGCAAAAGTGAGATCTGGTAAAGATAATAAGATAAATATTTTTGGTATTTTTGTTGTATAGATTGGAGAGTAAAGATTGCAAAATAAATAGTAAACTAGAATTGTAGATCGGAAACTTATATGATGTAAAATAGACCCGAGGGCCATAGGTTTCGCTAGTGGATTCTCTCAAGATACCATATATTATGGTGGGTGAACAAATTACTGCCGAGCAATTGATGGAAAAGTGCACAATTATGAGAATATCTAGGCATGATCATGAACATAGGCATCACATCCGTATCAAGTAGACCGAAACGATTCTTCATCTACTACTATTACTCCACACATCGACCGCTATCCAGCATGCATCTAGAGTATTAAGTTCATAAGAAAAGAGTAACGCATTAGGCAAGATGACATGATGTAGAGGGATAAACTCAAGCAATATGATATAAACCCCATCTTTTTATCCTCGATGGCAACAATACAATACGTGCAGTTCCCTTTCTGTCACTGGGATCGAGCACTACAAGATTGAACCCAAAGCTAAGCACTTCTCCCATTGCAAGAAAGATCAATCTAGTAGGCCAAACTAAACCGAAAATTCGAAGAGACTTACAAATATATCAAATCATGCATATAAGAATTCAAAGAAGAACCAAATATTGCTCATAGATAATCTTGATCATAAACCCACAATTCATCGGATCTCGGCAAACACACCGCAAAAAGTATTACATCGAATAGATCTCCAAGAACATCGAGGAGAACTTTGTATTGAGAACCAAAGAGAGAAGAAGCTATCTAGCTAATAACTATGGACGCGAAGGTCTGTGGTAAACTACTCACACATCATCGGAGAGGCTATGGTATTGATGTAGAAGCCCTCCGTGATCGAATCCCCCTCCGGCAGATCGCCGAAAAATGTCCCCGGATGGGATCTCATGGGTACAGAAGGTTGCGGCAGTGGAAAAGTGGTTTCGTGGCTCCCCTGGATGTTTTCAGGGTATAAGAGTATATATAGGCGAAAGAAGTAGGTCGGTGGAGCTCCGTGGGGCCCACGAGGGTGGGGGCGCGCCTACCCCCTGGGCGCACCGCCTTACCTCATGTCCGCCTCGTTGCTTCCATGACCTCCACTCCAAGCCTCCTGGATTGCGTTTGTTCCAAAAAAGATCCTCGCGAAGGTTTCGTTCTGTTTGGATTCCGTTTGATATTCCTTCTCTACAAAACACTGAAATAGACAAAAAAAATAGCAATTTGCACTGGCCTTCGGTTAATAGGTTAGTCCCAAAAATAATATAAAAGTGTATAATAAAGCCCATTAAACATCCAAAACAGATAATATAATAGCATGGAACAATCAAAAATTATAGATACGTTGGAGACGTATCAACCGACAACTCTAAGATCCAACCTTCCAGCCTAAATTACAACATATTGACCAAGAATAATCCTAGACTATACAATAAAGAAATTACGGCATATTACATCCACTGGGAATCAAAGTTCGGTACCGGTGATAATAAAGCGCAACATGACCGCGGATTACATACACTGGGCATCAAAGGTTGCCACTAGTGCATATAAACGCGCCAACAAAAGAATATACGAAACTGAGAGCACTTCAGAAGGCATTAGGCCTGGACGCAAGCAGCCGAACAAGCTGATGAGACCTTAGTTGTGCCAATGATAGATCCTCCATCCCTAGCTTTATAGCACCATAGTGCGCAAGGCAGTCGTCTAAGATCTTCATTACATCATTGACGTCAAGTTGGAGCTGAGCTGGAGCAAGCATTTCCGCTTTAAGTTGAGACTGAAGAGGTCGAACTAATTGAGGCAGCGACTGCATAGAGGTTGTCTCAAAGCTGCGGGTAAAGTAGCTTCAACTCACTGTCTTCATCAAGATAGGGCCTTGGGGTCATCTTGCTCTCTTCAAGATGGTTTCGCTCACTATCTCCCCTAAAGTTCTGCCTGGCATAAGAGATACGAATCTGAAAGAGAAACAAGGAGACACGTAAGAGGTTTCACAATTATATAAGCAAATAAGTGGATCTGTTCTGCATAAGGAACATGTTTTTACAACTACAATTTAAAACTGGTAGTTGCTGCAAACATCCAATCAGATGTAAACAACAAAGTAAACAGCAGTAGAGGAAATGATGCCTATCCAAATCTATACTAGAAGAAAGTTTGAAGGCTTGAGAAGGATGAACTTACATTACATGTTAAACACGGGCTGGACAAAGCCCTTCTCCATGTCGATGGAAGGATAATTCAATAAATTCCCCAACGAGACTTCTTTATAAGCGTTGCCATTATTCAACATTTTGCAAAGAGTAAATATAGATGAAATAATATTGGAAGAAACAGAGGATAATGAAGCTTAGGTGCAGAATGATGATACATAATCAAATAGCAATTAATTAAGTACATCGTTACAAGGCAAAAGGTACTGACAAGAGGAATGCAGCGATCAACGTGTGCAGCGGCATTGGCTTTATTCAACATTTTGGTAAGAGTAACTGTAGATATGATAATTTGGAGAAAGTGGAGGGCAGGGCAGATAAGATGTAGAGTAATGCTAGACAATCAACTATCTCGTGATGCAAGTACAATAATATCATCACTGTCCGTTATTACTTGTCGCTCAACTGGATGTATCTAGCACTATTAAGTTCTAAATACATCCAATTGATCAACAATTAATTCGATACAGAGGGAGTACATGACAACATGTACTTACATGAGCAATCCAAAACTTCATAACCATTGTGTTAATTCTACATTTATCCAATAGTAAATATAGATATTATAATTTCAAGAAAAGGGAGGATAAAGAAGCGAACATTTACAGTGATGCTACATAATCAAACAACAATGAGTGTAAGTATGCTGACAAAGGGTAAGAGGTATTGACAAGAGCAATGAAGTGCCCAGTATTGTTGTGAGATCCTATGATCCTGTGAATAAGGAGATTCATCTGAAATTAGTTTTCATACAAGAGAGAAGGTAAGTTTGAATTTTGAATTGATATCATAGACAGTACCTGACGTTGGGCTCTCAGCAGTTCTAATAGGGGTTTGGCCAGTGGAGTAGGGGTAAAGTGTGGTACAGTTGGGCCTGTGTTTTCTGTGGCTGATGATCTATCTGATTTAAGAGGTATCACTACCTTTTCCAAATACCTAGTTTGTACTCCTTGAGGATCTGCACTCACCCTCTTCCTTTTGGACATCTATTACGAAAGAACAACATTTGACTAGAAAAACATATTATGACGACACATGGAATAGGTACAGAAAATGGATAGGTATGGCATATACTCATATATGATGCTTAAACTAAGCAGATGGTGGTGTAACAAAGTAGAAGTAATGCAAGAGGTCATATGCAAAATATGTGTGACCAATACAACCTTGCCAAGTTAGAGCAAGCACCTTGATGGGTGAATAAGATAGGCCATCCTCCACCATGCCAAGTTTGTTAGCCACTGGATTTTTTCCACAGTATCCTCTCGTGCGCCGTTCTCATATTCATTTTGATCATGTTCAATACCTGACATGCATGAAAACATAAAAACAAGTGAGAATATCTTTGTAATGCAGAAGTGATTCTAATCCAATACTGCCTCCCTGTAAACCCCTTTGTGCTATCTCTGTAATTCTTTTGAGCGATGCCATACATGCTGTAATTTGGTGTGTGCATTAATATAATGTGGCCTACTACTCAAAATATGAGAGCTCCAGAAGTGATGATACTTCGCAGATGACAACTTCAACATACAGTAAAGAAGAACAAGTCAACCTGACCTGACAGATTCAAAATATACTAAGGGAGAACAACTCGACCTGACCAGTCGACCGCAAATGTCTCTGCTACTCTTCCCAACAAGGAACATACTTATTGAAGAAGAGAAGAGGATCATGTTAAAGAAGAGCAGAAGAGCAAGCAGATTGAAGATATTGCAAGTCTTTTTATACAATGTCTGTTTCTCACCCATGATGAACCATAGCGCACAGAGAAATAATATTCCTTTTGGTCTCTCCATATGTGGCTCACATGCATTTGGAAACTAAAGTAGGAACATTTAGTTGACCAATTAAACATGTCTCAGTTTTACTAATATCAGCACAATATCGTATTTGAATTTGTACAACTAAGCTTGTTTAGCTCATGGGTATGGCAGTGCTCATTACGACCACGAACCCAACTTTCCCCCTCTGTTTCATCTGTGTCCAAACACGCGAAACACCGGGGATACTTTCCCGGATGTTTCCCCCCTTCACTCGGTATCACCTCATACGCTGCTTAGGGACCCCTAGCACCGCTACTTGTCCATGTCATGCATCACTATGCATTTGTTGCTTAATATTTATTGTTTCTTCCCCCTCTTTCTGTCGCTAGACACCGGGACCCGACGCCGCTGCTACCCAGTACGACTACGGAGTTGACGATCCCTCTCTCTTGCCAGAGCAACCAGGCAAGCCCCCCCCTTTTTGATCACCAGTATTTCGCCTACTCTTCTCTATACTGCTTGCATTAGAGTAGTGTAGCATGTTACTGCTTCCCGTTAATCCTATACTGATGCATAGCCTGTCCTTGCTACTACTGTTGTTACCTTACCTGCAATCCTAATGCTTAGTATAGGATGCTAGTTTATCATCAGTGGCCCTACATCCTTGTCCGTCTGCCATGCTATACTATCGGGCCGTGATCACTCGGGAGTTGATCACGGGTATATACTATATACTTTATACATGATACATGTGGTGACTAAAGACGGGTCGGCTTGAGGAGCACCCGCGAGTGGATCTTTGAGGCGGAGCGACAGGGCAGGTTCCGACCACCTAGGAGAGAGGTGGGCCTGGCCCTGGTCGACGTTCGCGGATACTTAACACGCTTAACGAGATCTGGGTATTTGATCTGAGTGTTGGCCATTTGGTCTATACGCACTAACCATCTACGCGGGAGTAGTTATGGGTATCCCGGCGTCGTGGTATCAGCCGAAGCCTTCGTGACGTCAGCGACTGAGTGGCGCGCGCCGGATTGGAACGTAAGCCTGCTCTTGTATAAGGGCTAGGTCTGCTTCCGGCCGCGTACGCAACGTGCAGGTGTGCAATGGGCGATGGGCCCAGACCCCTGCGCCATAGGATTTAGACCGGCGTGCTGACCTCTCTGTTGTGCCTAGGTAGGGCTGCGGCGTGTTGATCTTCCGAGGCCGGGCATGACCCAGGAAAGTGTGTCCGGCCAAATGGGATCGAGCGTGTTGGGTTATGTGGTGCACCCCTGCAGGGAAGTTAATCTATTCGAATAGCCGTGATCTTCGGTAACAGGACGACTTGGAGTTGTACCTTGACCTTATGACAACTAGAACCGGATACTTAATAAAACACACCCTTCCAAGTGCCAGATAGTGATACA
>NC_053023.1:224259010-224304529 GCF_003073215.2 Triticum urartu | reverse complement strand
ACTTCCGTTCGTACTCTGATTTTGTTGAAATTTGGCGCGGGAGACGGTGGGGGTCAGTCGCACCCGCATGCAAATGTTGGGTGCGTCTCGTACATGTTGACACGTAGTTGCAGTACAAACCTCAGGAATCGGTTTGGGGGGACGGGCATCCACTAGGTGTTCCCTTTCGCAAAGTCATGAAATGTCACCATTTTTTTTCACACGCTACAGTGTGCCACACAAGCACGCATGCAAAATTTCGGTGCGTTTGGACACTCGATGCATTTACTAGCATTTTCTCCGTGAAAATACAGAGAAAAGGTCTCCTGACATGATGCAACTTCCGTTCGTACTCCGATTTTCTTGAAATTTGGCGCGGGAGACGGTTGGGGTCAGTCACACCCGCATGTAAATGTTGGGTGCATTTCGTACATGTTGACACGTAGTTGCAGTACAAACCTTAGGAATCGGTTTGGGGGGACGAGCATCCATTGGGTGTTCCTTTTCGCAGTCATGAAAGGTCACCATTTTTTCACACGCTATAGTGTGCCACACAAGCAAGCATGCAAAATTTCGACACTCGATTCATTTACTATAATTTTGTCCATGAAAATATAGACAAAAGGCCTCCTGACATGACGAAACTTCTGTTTGTACTCCGATTCCGTTGAAATTTGGCGTGGGAGACGGTGGGGGTCACTCACACGCGCATGCAAAAGTTGGGTGCGTTTCGTCCATGCTGACATGTAGTTGCAGTACAAACCTCAGGTATCGGTTTGGGGGGACATGCATCCACTACGTGTTCCCTTCCGCAAATCATGAAACGTCACCATTTTTTTCACACGCTACAGTGTGCCACACAAGCACGCATGCAAAATTTTGGTGCGATTGGACACTCGATGCATTTACTATCATTTTCTCCGTTAAAATACGGAGAAAAGGTCTCCCGACATGACGCAACTTCTGTTCGTACTCGGATTCCATTGAAATTTGGCATGGGAGACGGTGGGGGTCACTCACAGGCGCATGCAAAAGTTGGGTGCGTTTCATCCAGGTTGACATGTAGTTGCAGTACAAACCTCAGGTATCGGCTTTGGGGGAAGGGCATCCACTAGGTGTTCCCTTTCGCAAAGTCATGAAACATCACCATTTTTTCACACGCTACAGTGGGCCACACAAGCACGCATGCAAAATTTCGACACTCGATGCATTTACTATCATTTTGTCCATGAAAATACAGACAAAAGGCCTCCCGACATGACGAAACTTCTGTTTGTACTCCGATTCCGTTGAAATTTGGCGTGGGAGACGGTGGGGGTCACTCACACGCGCATGCAAAAGTTGGGTGCGTTCGTCCATGTTGACATGTATTTGCAGTTCAAACCTCACGTATCAGTTTGGGGGGACGGGCATCTAGTAGGTGTTCCCTTTCGCAAAGTCATGAATCGTCACCATTTTTTTCACACGCTACAGAGTGCCACACAAGCACGCATGCAAAATTTTGGTGCGTTTGGACCCTCGATGCATTCACTATCATTTTCAACATGAAAATACGGAGAAAAGGTCTCCCGACGTGACGCAACTTACGTTCGTACTCCGATTCCTTTGAAATTTGGCACGGGAGACGGTGGGGGTCACTCACACATGCATGAAAAAGTTGGGTGCATTTCGTCCATGTTGACATGTAGTTGTAGTACAAACCTGAGGTATCGGTTTGGGGGGACGGGCATCCACTAGGTGTTCCCTTTCGCAAAGTCATGAAACGTCACCATTTTTTTCACACATTATAGTGTGCCACACAAGCACGCATGAAAAATTTCGGTGCGTTTGGACACTCGATGCATTTAATATCATTTTCTCCGTCAAAATATGAAGAAAAGGTCTCTCGACATGACGCAACTTCTGTTCGTACTCCGATTCCGTTGAAATTTGGCGTGGGAGACGGTGGGGGTCACTCACACGCGCATGAAAAAGTCGGGTGCGTTTCGTCCATGTTGACATGTACTTGTAGTACAAACCTCAGGTATCGGTTTGGGGGGACGGGCATCCACTAGGTGTTCCCTTATTCAAAGTAATGAAACGTCACCATTTTTTTCACACGCTACAGTGTGCCACAGAAGCATCATAAATTTTTTTGGTGCGTTTGGACACTCTAGACATTTACTATCATTTTCTCCTTGAAAATATGGAGAAAAGATCTCCCGACATGATGCAACTTCCGTTCGTACTCCTATTCCGTTGAAATTTGGCGTTGGAGACGGTGGAGGTCACTCACACGCTCATGCAAAAGTTGGGTGCGTTTCGACCATGTTGACATGTAGTTGCAGTACAAACCTCAGGTATCGGTTTGGGGGGACGGGCATCCACTAGGTGTTCCCTTATTCAAAGTCACGAAACGTCACCATTTTTTTAACACGCTACAGTGTGCCACAGAAGCATGCTTGCAAAATTTCAGTCGTTTGGACATTCGATGCATTTACTAGCATTTTCTCCGCGAAAATACAGAGAAAAGGTCTCCCAACATGACGCAACTTCCGTTCGTACTCTGATTTTGTTGAAATTTGGCGCGGGAGACGGTGGGGGTCAGTCGCACCCGCATGCAAATGTTGGGTGCGTTTCGTACATGTTGACACGTAGTTGCAGTACAAACCTCAGGAATCGGTTTGGGGGGACGGGCATCCACTAGGTGTTCCCTTTCGCAAAGTCATGAAATGTCACCATTTTTTCTCACACGCTACAGTGTGCCACACAAGCACGCATGCAAAATTTCGGTGCGTTTGGACACTCGATGCATTTACTAGCATTTTCTCCGTGAAAATACAGAGAAAAGGTCTCCCGACATGACGCAACTTCCGTTCGTTCTCCGATTTTCATGAAATTTGGCGCGGGAGACGGTGGGGGTCAGTCACACCCGCATGTAAATGTTGGGTGCGTTTCGTACATGTTGACACGTAGTTGCAGTACAAACCTTAGGAATCGGTTTCGGGGGACGAGCATCCACTGGGTGTTCCTTTTCGCAGTCATGAAAGGTCCCATTTTTTCACACGCTATAGTGTGCCACACAAGCACGCATGCAAAATTTCGACACTCGATGCATTTACTATCATTTTGTCCATGAAAATACAGACAAAAGGCCTCCTGACATGACGAAACTTCCGTTTGTACTGCGATTCCGTTGAAATTTGGCGTGGGAGACGGTGGGGGTCACTCACACGCGCATGCAAAAGTTGGGTGCGTTTCGTCCATGCTGACATGTAGTTGCAGTACAAACCTCAGGTATCGGTTTGGGGGAACATGCATCCACTACGTGTTCCCTTTCACAAATCATGAAACATCACCATTTTTTTCACACGCTACAGTGTGCCACACAAGCACGCATGCAAAATTTTGGTGCGATTGGACACTCGATGCATTTACTATCATTTTCTCCCTGAAAATACGGAGAAAAGGTCTCCCGACATGACGCAACTTCTGTTCGTATTCGGATTCCATTGAAATTTGGCATGGGAGACGGTGGGGGTCAATCACAGGCGCATGCAAAAGTTGGGTGCGTTTCATCCATGTTGACATGTAGTTGCAGTACAAACCTCAGGTATCGGCTTTGGGGGAAGGGCATCCACTAGGTGTTCCCTTTCGCAAAGTCATGAAACATCACCATTTTTTCACACGCTACAGTGGGCCACACAAGCACGCATGCAAAATTGGACACTCGATGCATTTACTATCATTTTCTCCCTGAAAATACGGAGAAAAGGTCTCCCGACATGACGCAACTTCTCGTTCACTACTAGGAAAAGGGCTATAGATAGGATTGATACTAATGGCGCACCATGGAAGCAGTGCGCCACTACTATATACTAATGGCGCACCGGTTGGTGATGCGCCATTAGTGTGGAAGACACTAATGGCGCACCAGAAACAGGGTGCGCCACTAGTATTAATTTTTTTTCCATTTTCCATACAAACTAATGGCGCATCAGGTCGAAGTGCGCCATTACTAGTTCTAACTAGTAATGGCGCACCAGGCAGACAGTGCGCCATTACTGTAAAAAAATTATTCTTTTTTTGCAAAACTACTAATGGCGCATCGTTTCACCAGTGCGCCATTACTAGTTTAAACTAGTAATGGCGCACTATTACACGGTGCGCCATTAGTGTATATATCTATATTTTTTTACTTTTTTGCAAAACTTCTAATGGCGCACCACCTGCAGTGCGCCATTAGTAAGCAGGGTTACTAATGGCGCATTTGCCGGTGGTGCGCCATTAGTAACCTGGGACCCAACAAGATATTTTGGACAGCCACACCTACCCACTCACTTTCCCCACTTCATTCCCTCCACCTCCTTCTCCAAGCTTTTCGGCTGCCTCCTCCTCCTCACCTCATTTCCACCATAGATTCAATCAAAATTAAGTGGTGAAATTACCTTTTTTGATAGGTAAGTAAGGGGAAAGCTATCTTCATGATGTAGATCTACTTTTTTTCTCCCTAGCTCGCTCCAACAACGTGCACATGCACTTTTTGTGGCCTAGCTAGATCTATGTATGTTTGTGGTGTTGCATGTGTTTGTGGTGTTGCATATATGTTTGTGTTTGCAGGTACTGGTATTTGAAATGCGATAGTTGCCAATATTTTGCCGGAATGTTGATTCATTTCCGTTTCGGCGAGAATTTTGGCACTATGCATTCTTTTTGTCCTATTTTTAGGGAAGGTCATGCCAATTTTTTCTTGGTTCTAAAATATCGTTTTGCTCTACCCCGCAGGCGACCATGGTCCGCACGATGACTGAAGGCATCGTGAATAGGTTTTTGAGCTCCGCGAAGGCCGAGATGCTTCAATAGAACGAGACGGAGATAAGATGTCCGTGTCGAAGATGCAAGCTGAAGAGCCTTATTGCGGACCCGGATTCCAGGCAGGTGCGGGACCACCTGCTCTTGCGTGGTTTCATGGATGGCTATCGTGGCAAGGTGATGAAGATGACTATGAAGTCGTCCATGGGGGCCGGGCAAGAAATGAGGAAGGGCAACAAGACAAGTACCACCGCGGCGAGGGCGGGCGAGAAGACGAAGAATCTCAGGACATGATCACGACGGTGATGCTGTACACAGTCATCATGTAGAAGATGTCGTACATGATGATGAAGGAAGATCAAGACGAAGGGCATGATCATGAAGATAAAGATGCCGGAGCAGACGACGATGGAGGCTGGGTGCAGGACCCTCATATTCAAGAGCTGCTTCTCAAGCAGACGGATACGCAAGAGCTGCCGCCCGAGAGAAAGCCAAGCTGGATCAACTGGAGATAGACGCGGTTACTCCATTGTATGAAGGATGCAGGCCCGAGATACCCGCCTGAAAAGTAACGCTCATGGCTCTGGAGATGAAGGTAAAACACAAAATGACCGACGCATGCTTCGACGAGAACATGTCATTCTGGCACGAACGTCTTCCCAAGGGGAACAAGTGCCCGACCAGTTTCGAGGAGGCGAAGAAAATCGTGTGTCCTCTGGATTTACCGCACGTGAAATACCATGTGTGCATGAACAATTGTATCATTTATCGGGACGAAGCACGCGAGTCTACCATATGTCCGGTGTGCGGCGTCACTCGATACAAGAAGAGGAAGAAAGCTCCTCGAAAATCGGTGTGTACTTTCCGATCACTCCTCGTCTGCAGCGGTATTTCGCGGACCCTAAGGTAGCAAAGCTCCTGCGTTGGCATGCGGATAGGGAGGAGAAGAAGCGGGAAGATGACGGAAAATGATCCAGGAGATAAATAAAAAAGACAAGATGCTGAGTCACCCTAAGGATGCGAGCCAGTGGCAAGTGTTGAACTTCGAATCGGGAAGGATCCAAGGAACATCGTGCTGGGCGCGAGCACCGATGGAGTCAATCCGTTTGGCAGCCAGAGAAGCACACATAGCACCTGGCCTGTGTTTGTGTGGATGTACAACCTTCCCCCCTGGTTGTGCATGAAGAGGAAGTACATTCACATGAGTATGCTAATTGAAGGGCCAAAACAACCAGGGAACGACATCAATCTGTATCTGGGGCTGCTGAAGAGGAGCTAACACGCTGTGGAAAACGCCAGCCAATACGTGGGACGCCGCAGAGAAAGAATATTTCCCTATGAGAGCCGCACTGCTCACGACGGTGCACGACTATCTCAGTTACGGATATCTCGCGGGGCAGGTAGTCCACGGATTTTCTGGATGCGTAAGGTGCATGGATGACACAACGTATCGCCAGCTAGATAGAGATCCCGGGTCCTTTCAAAAACCGTGTTCATGGACATCGAAGGTGGCTTCGCGACGATGACCCGTGGAGGAACGCAAGGATCTGTTCGATGGTGAAACCGAACCCCGAAAACTCCCGTGTACGAGGAGCGGCGAGGAAATAGACGAGCTGTTGAAAAATTGGAAAGATTGCCCACTGCCGGGAAAGAAGCAAAAGGCGCCAGAGCCGGGAAAGAAGCGAAAGGCGCCAGAGCCGCTGCTGAAGGTATGGAAAATGAGGTCTGTTTTCTGGGACTTGTTCGTACTGGAAGATCCACCGTGTGCCTCACAGCCTTGATGTCATGCATATCACGAAGAACGTGTGCGAGAGTCTGCTTGGTACCCTGCTCAACATGCCAGAGAGGACCAAAGATGGGCCGAAAGCAAGGGCAGACTTGAAATCAATGGGCATCAGGCAGGAGCTTCACACTAATGATGATGATGATGATGAGAGGCGAAGCAGGACACAGAAAGTCGTCGCAAAGGCAAAAAAGGCCAAGAAGACCGGAATGACTACCCTCCCGCGTGCTTCACTCTAAGTCAGGAGGAGATCGAGCAGTTTTTCACCTGCCTCCTAGGAGTAAAACTTCCTTACGGTTACGCGGGGAAGATAAGCAGATACCTAGACCCAGCCGAAGCAGAAGTTCAGCGGATGAAGTCTCACGACTGTCACGTGCTGATGATGCAGATACTTCCAGTTGCAATCCGTGGGATCATGGACGCGCACGTCCGTGAAATGCTATTTGGCCTATGCAACTTTTTCGACGTCATCTCTCGGAAGTCGATTGGCATGAGGCAACTCAGAAGGCTACAGGAAGAGATCGTGGTGATACTATGCGAGCTTGAGATGTACTTCCCGCCCGCATTCTTCGATGTTATGGTGCATCTGCTGGTCCATATCGTGGAGGATATCATTCAACTCGGGCCGACGTTCCTTGCACAGCATGATGCCGTTCGAAAGGATGAATGGTGTCATCAAAGGATACGTTCGCAACATGTCACGTCCAGAGGGAAGTATAGCCAGGGGCTTTCTGACCGAAGAGTGCATCTCCTACTGCACGAATTATCTAGGCATCGAGAACCCCGTTGGTCTGCCCGTCAACAGGCACCTCGGCAGGCTCGCTGGATGGGTCACCGTGAGGGTCGCCGCAAATGCATGTCGACTTCGAGGGTCGACTCGCCGACTTTGAAAGAGCAAACCTAGTCGCGGTACAACACATAGACGTGGTCGATCCTTGGGTGGTAGAGCACAAAACCTTTATTGAGAAGACGTACAATGACCGAGGCCAACAGAGGACGGACGGAGATATATCAAAGAGCACAACTCATGTTTCACGCGTTGGTTCAAGCAGAAGCTTTCTGTCGTACCCTTTACATGAGGATTCTTCCGCGGAAGAACAACTCATATTCGCCTTGTCACAGGGCGCCGAGCACAACCTATGACCTATGAGGCGTACGATATCAACGGCTACACATTCTACACCGAAGGACAAGGACATGAAGAGCGATGGTTATCAGAACTCCGGGGTAACGATGGAATCCTACACGGTAACGACAAGGACAGATACTACGGAAGGATCGAGGAGATCTGGGAGCTGAGCTACGCTGGAGAGAAGTTCCGATGTTCCGTGTCAGATGGCCAAGAGCGTCCTAAAAGAAGACCGGTATTTCACCACCATGGTTATACCCGAAGCCAAATCCAAGACCGCGGGCGCAAACGTCACCGCGAAAAATGAGCCATGGGTACTGGCTTCCCAAGTGGACCAATGCTTCTTCATTACCGACCCGTCAAAGCCCAGTCGTGTTGTTCGTGAGGAGAGGCAAAAGGAAGATCATCGGAATGGATGGAGTAGCCAATGAGCAAGACTTCGACAAGTACGGCGACCCGAAGATCGAACATGACGACGACGATGAAGTAGCAGCACACACCACAAGAAGAAGCAGGACCACCCTACCTAAAGGACGTCCGTTCCACAGAAGAACTCCATTTGCGAAAAAGAAGGGCAAGAAGATTGTGAACAGATAGCTAGCTAAGATCGACTTGTATTTAAATCGTAGTCTTCATTTCTCGATTGTATTTCATGGGCACTTTTTGATATCATGAATATTTTTAAATTTCATGGGCACTTTTTGAATTCATGAGGACACTCGATCTCGATCCCCCTCCACCGATCTCGCCGACGAGCATCCCGGGATCCCCCGCACCCTCCCCCGCTCCACCGCCGCCGACGACCCACCGCACCCTCCCCCGCTCCACCGCCGCCGCCGATGTATTCAGTAGCAAGAACATATTTAAATTACTGTTTTTATAAAAAAATATTACTGTTATGATTTAAACAAGTTTGAACATATTTAAACACAAATAAATATAAAAACAGCATTTAAAATGCATAAAAAATATTGGGGAGCCTGGGAATCGAACCCAGGACCTCCTGGTGTGTGTGCTGCATGCTACCAGTCGGGCTAGTGGGTGGGTTCTGTTGTAGATAGGGTTAGGTTGTAGATATGGCTAGTGGGCTAGATTAAAACAAAATTCTAATGGCGCACCGAGGGGTGGTGCGCCATTAGAATAGTCGTACTTATGGCGCACGAGGGGGTGGTGCGCCATTAGAAAGCTTCCCCCCACACTAAATCCCCAATCTCTCTAATCTCTCCCCTGCCTCATCGATCTCACCCGCTGCCCGCCGTGTTCACCGTCCCCCTCGCCTCCTTCCACCATCCCCGAGCAGCGTGGCCAGTCCGGACCAGGGAGGAGTGCCCGACGGGCTGGGAAGCTGCTGCTGCCAAGTGACTCTCGGGCCGGGAGGACCACCGCCGCAGATCGAGGAGGACCGCCACCGTAGATCAAGGACCGCCGCACCGACCAACCTCCTTGCTCACGCCACCCGAACCCGCCCGCCTCTCCCCGACGCCAGCGCGCTAGCCAGCAGGTGAGTGAGGCGACCCTACCCCAATCCCATCTCCTCCCACCGGCAATCCCCATATCCTCAGCACCAGCCGTTGGCATGGTTCTTAGTGGAGCGCCACCGATGGTTCTTTATACAGATAGTGGAACTGCATGACCCATATTTGATTCTCATATTTGATTCCCTGAGATTGAACTGTACTAAGAATTTTTCCCATTGAAATTCAGTACTGTGAAATCTGAAGAAAATTTCAGTGACAAGTATCTTGTTGTCTCTTAATAAGAAATCTGAAGAGAATTGTATTGTGAAAGCATGGAACTGCATTTTCTTTGTTTAGCTGTGTTGGATGGATGCCCAGGGCTTCTTTTGCTTCATGCAACAATATTCCAGTGAATTTGGATTCATGCAACAATATGAAACATGTAAGAAGTCCATAATGATAGATGTAACATGTAAGAAATCCATAATTGATTAATGGATTTGTTAGTTTGATAGTTTTTTTAGTGTTGCACCTTTTCCTTCTACAACTTGCAGATGTGCACACAGTTTTTTGTGTTCAGTTTAGGAGTTGGTCCTTGGGAAGCATAAATAAAACATTATTGGCAAGTGCAGTCTTGTTACTCCTAGGTATCTACAAATGAGTAGATGAATATTTGTTACTCCAAGAATGTGAACACTTGGTCCATATTCATTTGCAGTGAACATACATTTTCACTGTTGTTATATTATTTGCTTGATGTCAGATTATGCCATGAGGATATTAGTCTAAGCCCAGTCTTGGATGCATTGTTTTATCCTGCGGTGGTTAAACCGGTTCTGAAAATTATCTAGTTTGACATGTACTTGTCCAGCTATCATAATCTATTCTTTGACCATGGCAGTAGCTGGCATTTTGTTATGATAATTTCAGTATATATCTTACTGTCCTTTGCTGATCTCATTGTATTTTCAATTCACAGGCAACTCTCCGACGAAGTCTCCTCTAGGTAATATATGTCTCATGCTTTCTAAAGAGTACTAGTATACTGACTAAACTATCCACTTGCTATGCTTAGCTGCTCTGTTGTCTGAATCATGACACTTTGCCAGCTGAAACTTGCCTATCACACTGTCGCTGCATTGCTCAACTAAAAACACAAATATTTGTAGTTTTTGCCTGTCATAATGCAACTAAACATACTAGTCTCAACTAAGCATACTAGTTTTTTGTAGTGAGACAGTAAGATAGTGAGACAGTAAGAAGGAAACTTCCCAGATTATGTAGAAAGAAAATACTTGGTTTGACAGCAAGTACCATGACATGAATCAAAAAACATATACGATGGGAAAAATAAAATGGCGGAAACCTGGGAGGTTCTGGTTTGCTGTATCTCCACCAGTTTGGGTTGGTGAATGTGGATGATTTTTTTATCCTGTGAAGTCATTGTACTGCTACAAGAATTTGGTATCATCATGGTGTAATTTTGTTAACATTCTGGTTTTGTTAGATAGTGACTACACTAATCTAGAGTGATACAATTTTCCTTCCCATTTGGTATCATCATGTTCAGTGTATACAGTTATAACATCATGTGGGTTTTTTAAGTCTGTTTACAGCTCATGTGGGTTTTAACATCATGTGGGTTGGTGAATGTGGATGATTTTTTTATCCTGTGAACTTGAATGTTGCAATGCTGTTTTCTTCAGAGGCCACTGTCAAAAACTTGAGCTACTGTCTTGCAAAGATGATGATCATCTTGCTAGTTTGCTGGGTTTTGTCTCCGACCATTGTGTCGTGATGAATTTGCAGGTACCCCAAGTTGCCCTTGAGTTTGCCGGAATGTCGATTAACTTCCGTTCCGGCAAATTCGGGTACTCCATATGTCCTATTTTCAGCAAAGGTCATGCTAAAATTTTCCGTGAATTTTAGCATGACTTTGCTAAAAATAGGACATATGGGGTACTTCGACTAATTCATGGGCCGGGGTATCTTAGTACTTAGTTAAGTAGGATCAACTGCCCTGCCATTCTTGCTGCATTAAACCATAGGTGGCAATAGAGCCAAGTTATTAGGCCCAACTTAGAATTCTCCTTAGCATCGATAAACCCTAGATGATAAACCCAACATAGGTGGCAATAGAGCCAAGTGATTAGTGCCAAGTGATTAGGCCAAACCTAGGGTGCCTCGGCATCGATAAACCCTAAATGATGAAAACTTAACTTGGCTGCCCCGGATGCCTCGGTGTCGATGAGAACCTAAATGATGTACGCTTAGGCTTTTAGGGTGCCTCGGCGTCGACAAACCCTAAATGATGAAAACTTAGCATTTAGAGTGCCTCGGGGTCGACAAACCCTAAATGATGAAACCTTGGCTTTTAGGGTGCCTCGGTGTCGATGCTTTTAGGGTGCCTCGACGTCGACAAACCCTAAGATAACCTTGTTTTAGGGTGCCTCGGTGTCGATGAGAACCTAAATGATGTACGCTTAGGCTTTTAGGGTGCCTCGGCGTCGACAAACCCTAAATGATGAAAACTTAGCATTTAGAGTGCCTCGGGGTCGACAAACCCTAAATGATGAAACCTTGGCTTTTAGGGTGCCTCGGTGTCGATGAGAACCTAAATGATGTACGCTTTTAGGATGCCTCGGTGTCGACAAACCCTAAATGATGAGACCATGATCTTGTTCCTTGACAATAACCAACTTTTTGACCAAACTTTTTTCCTATTTAGAGCGAAACATGGCCCACAACGATGAGGCCGCGGTTCGGGCGCAAGCAATTCTGGGAGCTGTCCCAGGAGTTGGAGGAAGAACCTCACCGCTATGAGGACGCCGCGGAAGACACCGATCCTGACTACACAACCCCTAGTGGCGTCGGGGATGACACCACTGATGATGGCGCCGCGGATGCCACCACTGATGATGGCGGCGCACGCACAGATGGCAGCCAACCGAAGAGGCAACGGAAGGACCGGCGCCCGAACGTGCTCGGCACCGTCAGGGAGGAATTTACTGAAGTGAACTCCGACGGGCATCCGACGGCGCCCAAACACGTAGTCAAGGGGTACTCGATTCAGCTCGGGTGCATTCTCCGGAGCACCGCCTCGATCAACACCGAGAACCTAAGGCATAAGGACCGAGGGAATTTGCGCAGCCTCCTCTTCACGAAGCTGCACGAACGATACAAGTTCCCGCTGAGTTCGCAAACACACGCCTCTCGGGTAATAAAGTGAACGGTGCCGCCCTCACGACGATGAGCACGGCCCTGTCTACTTGGAAAAGCACGGTGAAGGCAATGATTGACAAAGGTGATAGTTATGAGAAGATCAAGGCGAAATATCCTTTGATGAGCGAAGATGACTACAAGGAGTTCAAGATCAAGTGCGAGAGCCCCGCAACCTCCGAATCAAGTCAGTGGGGGAAAGAAATGCGGCAGTTGAACATAGGGGTCCACCAACTCGGTCCCGGCGGTTACAGAGTGGCGGAGCCTGTATGGGACAAGGAGGACGCGGAGCGTGCCGAGCAAGGCCTACCGCCCCGCTTCGAGAAATACAGTGACAAGCAGACCAGGAACTTTCTCAGGGCCCGGTACAAGGAGGACCCGGTAACAAAGGAGCTTACCACGGGATCCGAAGACCAAGGAGCTTGAGCTTGTCCTGGTAAGGAATACACCCCCGCGTAATTAGCTCCATATGGTTGCATTCTAATTAATCCCCAATATTTCTAAATGGTTCATGTTCCTTCCGCAGGACAAAGAAAGCAGTAGCGCGGGGTCGTCTCAAAGCTCCCCTTTCGACACCCCTTTGAATAGGGCGTTGAACGTAATGAAAAACAAGGATAAGCTCAGTAAGCCAACGTTAGCTGGTCGTGTGGCCGGCAAAGGCTTGTCCACAAAATGGTCGTCATACTATCCGCTGGTGGGCGAAAGGAGAGAAAGACCATCTCGGAAAGCTGGTCGTCATACTATCCGCTGGTGGTCGTCATACTATCCGCTGGTGAACGTAATGAAAAACAAGGATAAGCTCAGTAAGCCAACGTTAGCTGGTCGTGTGGCCGGCAAAGGCTTGTCCACAAAATGGTCATCATACTATCCGCTGGTGGGCGAAAGGAGAGAAAGACCATCTCGGAAAGCCAGTCGCGCGAGGTTGAAGCACTCAAGGCGCAAGTGGCGCGGATTCCAGAGATGGTCCAAGAGCAAGTGCAACAACAACTGGGATCGACGCTCACCGGCATTATGCCTACCTTGATTCATGGGATAACGACGTGGATTGCGGGTGGCCAAGAGGGGCCGCCCCCGATTCCTAGCTTCACGGCCAGCAACTCCGGCGGCGGCGGTATTGGTGTCTACGGCAGCGGTGCCATTGGTGTCTCCGGCGGCGGCGGTATTGGTGTCTCTAACGCCGGCATTGGAGCTTAATGCACCCGGGTGTATGTCGGCCGGCACCTCGCCAGCAAGCCGCCCCTCCGTCAGTTGCACGCCCGCCGTTGGCGGTGCCTCGACATTAGCCGAGCTCGACGGCATCACGGTAACTAAGCCTCTCGGCCGAGGACTTCATCTCCTTGCCTTTGACTGGGCATCCCTGACGCCCTACATGTTTTCCCAGGGCGCCGCCAACGTTCCTTGCACTCTCCTGCACTTCGTGGGCGGCGAGTTGGTCGATGTCGCCAAGGGAAGAATCGTTCAACCGGGCAACCCCATGTTCCATGGTAATCCGATGCCACCCACAATGTATAGGGTTGAAGTGGTTCGGGTGCTGCCAGGCTGCGACGAGCTGTTACCTTCGATTCGACCCGCTGGGGCCGATGAAGAAGATGAGATGACCCTCAGCGCCTGCGTAAGCTGGCCCCTGCTTTGGCCGAAGAGCCTATTTTGTTTGGGGGCGGGGGACACCACCCCACAGACAAGACCGCCAATCATGCCGGCGCCAAGCCATGGCAAGAATGCCGCAATGCTACCAGACATGCGGGACATCCCTATGGCACAGGATCCGGACATGCATATGGCACATGATCCGGACGACGACGACAACGATGGTGGTACATTTACCAACGTCGATAAGTACTTTGCCGAACATGGGTACGGTGACGAGTTCTGCGGGCCTCCTTCTCAAGAACCCAAACAAGACGACCGCGATCTAGCTGGTACGGCGGAGAAACCCAATTGCAACAGGCGTCGTCTGGCGTTCAGTTCTCAGGAGACGCCTCCAGCTGCCGCCTTCACCGAGCCTCAGATAGCGGAGGTGCCAAATATTATCAGCCCCAACACGCTCAAGAAGGCGGTCTGTGAGCAGAACTCGGTCCCATTACAGCAGATCAAGAAGAAGGGCCGGAAACAGCCGACTAAAAAGGACGCCGGTGCGAGCCAGCCGGCACCGAGTATGATCCGTGCTTAGGACGGGCCACCTTCACCTAAGGATATCTCGAGGAGGGTGCATGTGGCGGGTAGGGTGATGCTACCGACAAATATGCTCAATGCTGCAACCGGTGTTATGCGGAGTCTGCATGACAGTGTTCTTTCTTTGGAGAAGTGGCGTCTCAGAGAGAATGATGTGGCATACCCGGTTTTCGTGGCCAAGGTGCCAGAGGGCAAGGGCTTTGTGGATGGCACCATCGGGGGTACTATCGCCCTGCGGTTTGATGACATCTTTGCTATGTTCAACCTTCATCCGCTGCACTACACCTTCGTTCGGCTGTTTTCGCTGAGTATGGAGATGCGGATCATTAGAGACAAGACCCCGAACATCGTGATCGTCGACCCCTTCTACATGCGTGCCAAGCTCTTGAGCAGCGCTGGGGACCGCCAAGTCACGAGTTCACACCTCGAAGACGTCATTCTGGCAAACCCAGATAAGGATAACTTCCTTGTGGCTTACTTTCCTGAGTAAGTCATCCCTTAACCGCCCCATAACATATGATTTCTTAGATTTCGATCGTTCTTTTTTTTCTAACATTCCATGTTCTGTGCAGTGACACACATTGCACACTCATCCTCTTAAGCCCGAAATATTCCATGGCCACGTATTTCGACCCGAACCGTAACTCCAAGATAGACTACACAAATATCAAGAAAGTTCTTGATGATGTTCTCCCAGGCTACGCCAAATCTGGAGGCACCTTCATCAGGGCAGTTCGTAAGTACGGCAAGCACGTGTTCGCCCACAATACGATGTTCTGCTACGTCAAGCAGCCGCCTGGCGGTCAGAAGGATGCCTACTACGCCCTCCATCACATTCGGGCGATCGGAAGGGACCATCATCACCTTCTGCTACCAAATAATCTCAAAGATTGGGCCGCGAGCTTGTCGGCAATCCAGGACGCGGACATCAGACAAGAATTCTTTCGCATCCAGTCGGAGTTTGCGGACATCATCCATCAAGATGTCCTTCATACCTCGGGGCAGTTCTTCCTTAGATATCAACCGTCCAACATTGAGATAGACGGAATGCTACAAATGCAGGCTGACAACGCCCGCGATTTCATGACCATCACGACAGACGGCGGCTTCATCCACGCTCCTGTCCATGAGTCAAGTCGAAAGTAGTGATGTGTAGTTCTGAAACATTGATTGGCTCATGTTGTAATTAAACTTTAATGAATTGTATGTCTCTTTGGTTTGGACAGTCATTCAACTTAGATGTAATTGATGCTATTTATTAGTAGGACCATGAATCGTGCTATTAATGTCTTGCTTTTCTCTTCCGATCCTTTTGTTGCATACTTATATATTGCTTATGTATGTATTATCTGTTGTTTGGCTTGTGCATAGAGATGCCGTCGTATGTCGTGTACAAGGGTAAGGTTCCCGGAGTCTACAACGACTGGGAGGAGTGTCGGAGACAGGTTCACTGTTTAAGCGGTAACAGTTACAAAGGGTACACCACTAGGGCGGAGGCCGAATCTAGATACGCCCGCTATCTAGCGGGAGAGAGGAGGGAGCGTTGGAGGAACCGGATGAAGGCCAGTTTGATCGCGATGATGCTCATCGTGATGACCGCAACTCTCTTCTATGTGATGGTAGTTTAGACCATTGATATCGACTTGTAATGTGAAGACAAACTCGATACTCGCGGTCTCGAGACTTGTAGTGTTTTATCTTTGTTCGGTCTTTTGAATTCGGAGACTAATATGATGAATTGTATTCGGAGACTAATCTTCTATTGTATTCGATGAATCTGTTGTTGCTGTGTGCTACTTTCTATATTCTGTCAAATAATATATTTTGTAACCTGTGCAAAAATCAGAAAAGTACAAAAAAAACCAAATATTCATACTAATGGCGCATCACCACAAGGTGCGCCATTAGTATGCCAAAGGATACTAATGGCGCATCAAGACAGAGTGCGCCATTAGTATGACAAAGGATACTAATGGCGCATCAAGACAGAGTGCGCCATTAGCATGCCAAGTATATTAATGGCGCATCTATCCACAGTGTGCCATTAGTGTGCCAAAGCACATGGTTAAATATGGCCCTTGGGAGGCACACTAATGGCGCATGGTTTTATATACTAATGGCGCACTTGGTGGTGCGCCATTAGTATACCAAATACTAATGGCGCACCAGTGGTGCACCATTAGTAAAAATTACTAGTGGAGTGCTAGTAATGGCGCACCAGTGATGCGCCATTAGTAGGCAAAACTGGTGCGCCATTAGTAGGTCTTTTCCTAGTACTGGTTCGTCCTCCGATTCCATTGAAATTTGGCGTGGGAGACAGTGGGGGTCACTCACACGCGCATGCAAAAGTTGGGTGCGTTTCGTCCATGTTGACATGTAGTTGCAGTACAAACCAAAGGTATCGGTTTGGGGGGACGGGCATCCACTAGGTCTTCCCTTTCGCAATGTCATGAAACGTCGCCATTTTTTCACACGCTATAGTGTGCAACACAAGCACGCATGCAAAATTTCAGTGCGTTTGGACACTCGATGCCTTTACTATCATTTTCTCTATGAAAATAAGTAGAAAAGGCCAACCGACATGATGCAACTTCCGTTCGTACTCCGATTCCATTGAAATTTGGCGTGGGAGATGGTGGGGGTCACTCAAACGTGCATGCAAAACTTGGGTGCGTTTCGTCCGTGTTCACATGTAGTTGCAGTACAAACCTCAGGTATCGGTTTGGGGGGATGAGCATCAACTAGGTGTTCCTTCTCGTAAAGTCATGAAATGTCACCATTTTTGACACGCTACAGTGTGCCACACAAGCACGAATGCAAAATTTTGGTGAGTTTGGACACTCGATGCATTTACTATCATTTTCTCCGTGAAAATACGGAGAAAAGGTCTCCCGACATGACGCAACTTTCGTTCATACTCCGATTCCATTGGAATTTGGCGTGGGAGACAGTGGGGGTCACTCACATGCGCATGCAAAAGTTGGGTGTGTTTCGTCAATGTTGATATGTAGTTGCAGTACAAACCTGAGGTATCGGTTTGGCGGGACGGGCATCCACTAGGTGTTCTCTTTTGCAAAGTCAAGAAACGTCACCATTTTTTCACACGCTATAGTGTACCACACAAGCACGCATGCAAAATTTCGGTGCGTTTGGACACTCGATGCATTTACTATCATTTTCTCCGTGAAAATAGGGAGAAAAGGTCTCCCGACATGACGCAACTTCCATTCGTACTCCGATTCCGTTGAAATTTGGTGTGGGAGACGGTGGGGGTCACTCACACGCGCATGCAAAAGTTGGGAGCGTTTCATCCATGTTGACATGTAGTTGCAGTACAAACCTCAGGTATCGGTTTGGGGGGACGGGCATCCACTAGGTGTTCCCTTTCGCGAAGTCATGGAACGTCACCATTTTTTTCACACGCGACAGTGGGCCACACAAGCACGCATGCAAAATTTCGGTGCGTTTAGACACTCGATGCATTTACTTTCATTTTCTCCGGGAAAATACGGAGAAAAGGCCTCACGGCATGACATAACTTCCGTCCGTACTCCGGTTCCGTTGAAATTTGGCGTTGGAGACGGTGGGGGTCACTACCACGCGCATGCAAAAGTTGGGTGCGTTTCGTCCGTGTTGACATGTAGTTGCAGTACAAACCTCAGGTATCGGGTTGGGGGGACGGGCATCCACTAGGTGATCCCTTTCGCAAAGTCATGAAACGTCACCATTTTTTTCACACGCTACAGTGTGCCACACAAGCACGCATGCAAAATTTCGGTGTGACTGGACACTCGATGCATTTATTATCAATTTCTCCGTGAAAATAGGGAGAAAAGGACTCCCGACATGACGCAACTTCCATTCATACTCTGATTCCGTTGAAATTTGGCATGGGAGACGGTGGGGGTCACTGACACGCGCATGCAAAAGTTGGGTGCGTTTTGTCCATGTTGACATGTAGTTGCAGTACAAACCTCCGGTATCGGTTTGGGGGGATGGCCATCCACTAGGTGTTCCCTTTCACAAAGTCATGAAGCGTCACCATTTTTTTCACACGCTACAGTGTGCCACACAAGCACGCATGCAAAATTTCGCTGTGTTTGGACACTCGATGCATTTACTATCATGTTCTCCATCAAAATACGGAGAAAAGGTCTCCTGACGTGCCGCAACTTCCGTTCGTACTCCGATTCTGTTGAAATTTGGCGTGGGAGACGGTGGGGGTCACTCACACGCGCATGAAAAAGTTGGGTGCGTTTCGTCCATGTTGACATGTAGTTGCAGTACTAACCTCAGGTATCAGTTTGGGGGGACGGGCATCCACTAGGTGTTCCCTTTCACAAAGTCATGAAACATCACATTTTTTTCACACGCTACAGTGTGGCACACAAGCACGAATGCAAAATTTCGGTGCGTTTGGACACTCGATGCATTTACTATCATTTTCTTCGTGAAAATAGGGAGAAAAGGTACCCCAACATGACGCAACTTCCATTCGTACTCCGATTCCGTTGAAACTTGGCGTGGGAGACGGTGGGGGTCACTCACACGCGCATGCAGAAGTTGGGTGCGTTTTGTCCATGTTGACATTTAGTTGTAGTACAAACCTCAGGTATCAGTTTGGGGGGACGGGCATCCACTAGGTGTTCCTTTTTGCAAAGTCATGAAAGGTCACCATCTTGTCACACGCTACAGTGTACCGCACAAGCACACATGCAAAATTTCAGTGCGTTTGGACACTCGATGGATTTACTATCATTTTCTCCATGAAAATACGGAGAAAAGGTCTCCCGACGTGATGCAACTTCCGTTCGTACTCCGATTCCGTTGAAATTTGGCATGGGAGACAGTGGGGGTCACTCACACGCGCATGCAAAAGTGGGGTGCATTTCGGCCATGTTGACACGTAGTTGCAGTACAAACCTCAGGTATCGGTTTGGGGGGACGGGCATCCACTAGGTGTTCCCTTTGGCAAAGTCATGAAACATCACCATTTTTTCACACGCTATAGTGTGCCACACAAGCACGCATGCAATATTTCGGTGCGTTTGGACACTCGATGCATTTACTATCATTTTCTCCGTGAAAATACGGAAAAAAGGTCTGCCGACGTGACACAACTTCCATTCGTACTCCGATTCCGTTGAAATTTGGCGTGGGAGACGGTGGGGGTCACTCACACACGCTTGCAAAAGTAGGGTGCGTTTCGTCCTTGTTGACATGTAGTTGCAGTGTCCCTATTTTTCGGCAAACTTGCATGCCGAAAAATAACTTGCACGATGCTTTTCCTAAGGACGATGTCAACACTCCATCGGCCATTTTATGTGCTTAGGGCGATAATTTTTGTATCGGCCATGTTTATGCTTAGGGCGATAATTTTATATCGGCCATATGGATCAGCAATAAAATGCAGCTAATCAAATCAATGATGATGTGGTAAAACCCTTGCACGATGTAAGAAGTTATATTGCGTCCATGGATTAAAATAAGTCCATGGAGAGTAACCAGTCATACCTGAGGATGAATTCCATGCCATCGGCATAAATAGCATAGTTGGAGAATGTGGATAATGTGTGCACCGAGGACGTTGAATCCTTCGGCTTGGTCGTTCATAATTTTCACTCTACCTTTGTCACACTTCTTGCGATGGAAGCTTGCACACCATTCCTATTTTGAGTACTTACTTTGGGAACCCATGCCGTGTTCCTTTCTTTAAGTTTTTGTGCACTAAGTTTTTGTAATTTCTTTTTTTGCCAATAAGATAAGCCGAGTGGGCACCCGGGTTGCTATTTTGTTTGAAGCAATGACAATTCTTGTTCTACCTTGTGCACTCTCAACTTCTTCTCTTCAGATTTGGCATTTGATTGACTTGCATCGCTGCCTTTAGTAGCCAATGTCAATACTTTAATTGGCTTCTTTTCATTTGAGATCAAATCTGAAGCTGCACTCTTACGTCCATGTTTTTTAACACGGTAGACTTGCTTGACCTCCTCTTTCTTCTTCCTTGAGCTCTAAACCGATTCCTTATGATTGAAATGGTCTTCAACCTGTGATTATTCAAATATTGATCTTCTCGGAGCTGCATTATATTGCTGAGATGGTCTAAAATAAGATGGAGAATATGCCTTTATATCATACCTGTCCCATGATGGATATGGATCTACATGAGCATAGGGAGGTATCCACGACATTGGCATTGGCGGCCCAAAATAAGGATATGAACAAGTTGCATTCAAATTCTTTTCTTGCCAATATTGATCTTTGGATTTGCGCCTAGGGGGTGATCTTGATGCTTTTGCATTAGTTGGTCGATAAGCACAGTTCTTCTCACTTATCTTCTGATATTTTTCCAATAGTTGCGCGAAGGTGACTTTCAGCTTCTTACCTTTGTGCTTACATCGTCCTTTGTTTTCTTTGGTTGTGCTTGCACCGGTCTTTGGATTTTCTTGTAGCCCCCCTAGTCCTTGGCGTCTCCACTGTAGCTTTGATGGAATTCTCGCCCTCAAGATTATGTTCATTATGCTTTTTAACAACTTCTTTACTTGAAAGCTTGATCCCATCACCTGCACTTTTTACCTTCTCTTTAAATGGATCACCTTGAATCAACCGATGCAAAAACCTTTTAACATCGGGACCAATTGGAATAGACTCATTATCTCTTGGTGTCTCAACAAATTTCAATCGTCCTTTATCAATGGCCGATTTAACTATTTGACGAAACATGTTGCAATCCTCAATACTATGCTTGAATGAATCATGCAACTTACAATAAATTCGTCCTTGGATAGATGGCTTGACATGGTGATCAAGAATTCTAATGTAATTATTTTTCAACAACAAATCAAAGATTTGATCGCACATGGTTGAATCGAAGGTATACGTTTTGTTTTTTAGCCTATCTTGGTGTGCGAACGGCTTTGGAAGTAAGCAAACGAATGGTTCAGATTTAGAATCTCCGCATTCGGCTATGCATTGTGTTTTACACCCTATATCCGATGTATTTGGATAAGATATTGTATTAGCATCAGATTTCTCAAAATAATTTGACCTTGGCTTTAAATTTCTGAAACGAAAATAGTTAGAATACACATGTCTCAATTGAGACCAAGTGCAAGCCAAGTAAGAAACAAGCGAAGCTACCCAATTAGATATGAAATTTTGATAAAGCAACGGGGAAAACTTTGGCTGCAATAATAGGTCACTATCGGTCTTTATAAATGGCACAATAGATTGACCGATATGTTCTATAACAATTTTATTGCTAACAAGTAAATTTCCCTTCATCATTGGTCTTTCAAAATTACTTATGAGAATTTCTCTTATAGAAGCATCAACAATAAAGTTGCAACCAAATCGGAAGATAGGTAAATCACTTGCTAGACATACCTTTTCAAACACGTTGGGAGATCATGATGGTTGCATTACTTGAACGATAGGTTGTTCCTCTTTCGAATAGCTCCCCAACACCTTGTCATCCTATTTTTCTAGAATAGATTCGGTATACGTAATGTTTGATTTGGTCTTTTCAATGGCCGAATTAACTTTGTTATCCGAATCACCATCTTTTTTGATAATTCTATCTACACCCAATGCTTTCTCTTTTTGACATAATCTAGCTTGAATTGCAGCAGAATTAATAGGCTTTCCCTCTTTTATTAATTCATGTAGAAAAACATTGCATTCGTCCCAAAAAGACATAAGATTTTTCTTAATGACCCAATCTGGATAGAATTGCCCCTGACGTAAGATTTAGACTCTTTTGGTAATGATATGTCACCGAAATTCTGTAATTGTGTTGGGGGGACATGATATGCCATGGTAGTAGGTGAAGGCATTTGTGCTCCTGTAGAAGTTTCACTTATTCGACCATGACCATGAAGGTGGGGAGCCGAATTATGGACATCAACAGTTGCGTATGGTGCCAAAAAATTAGTAGCATGAGGTGTAGCATATGATGTTTGAGGGTAATTGGTCGTATAACTAGTAGTAGCATGGCCAATTCCCCTATCCACCGGCACGTTTGGATTAACAAACTACAAGTTATTTGCCGATGAATAAAAAGTTGAAACACTTTGTTGCATCCTATTGGAAGTTCCTACATGGGGTATCTCAACTTGATTAACCGAACTCATCATGTTGTTCATCGGCATACATATTTGTGGAGTTGCCGATGCATGGGAGTTGGGATACATATGTTGCATGTTGCTGAAATTATATGAAGTTGAAGCATGAAGATTATTCTGAATCAGCTGTTGCACATAATTAGATACATTATTGATAAAACTAGGGCTAGCCGATACATTATGCTCATTAGATGATCTAGCAACAACATATGCATTATTGGCATCTACATAAGTGAAGTGGGTATTCATATTACCCTTGTAGATGTCAAACCCAAGATGACGATCTCTTCGTAGCAAGAACGGGTCGGAGACCGTTCAACGCTTCGTCCCCAGCGGAGTAGCCAAAAAGTGTGTTCGGACACGAACACGTCACCGTATACCTCCAACGCCGAGGGTGATGCACCGCAACTAACGTCGAAGGAGACCCGTCCTGAAGCGCGGTACCCAAGCAATCCAGCGGGCGCTTTTGTAGACCCGAAACCCCACGCGCCCGGGAGGGACCACGTCCGGACGGGCGGCGGCTATTGGCTGCCCTAGGTCGGCCTGACCGCCCCTAGAGCCTTGAGGTTCGCCGCCCTGCAATGAAGAAGAATGAACAAAAAACGAGAAAGAAGAAGAACAAGAGAGAAGGAAAAGTAAAGGTAAAAGATGTAGATAGATTTGTTCGATTGTGTGTTGTTTCAATCGGCCGTCACCCCCAACATATATAAGAGGTGGCTGGACTTCCCGTACAAGCAAAGGATTTATCTAGGCTTTCCTTACAAGAAAATTACATCAATTCACGTCCAAAACCCTAGTCAAATTCGGACTGGTTTTATCCGAACTTTCCAAAACTGTTTGGTTTAAACTGGCTGTACTTTGAGGGTCCTTTTTGTGGTCACAAACGACCTCGGATGGAAACGAGCCCAAAATCAATCTTGACCGTTTCGACAAGACGAACAACTTTAGTGTTGAACTTTTTTTCATCAGAGGTCATCTCGAGGGTCAAATCGCTCGTGCAAGACAGCTAATTATTCACGCAACGCATCAGACATACCCACATATGTGTCTTGTTCCGGGCGTCATCTTTTTGCTCACTGGAGGGTCGCGCTGTGCGGGCTCTAACTTTTGCATATGACCTCGTATTGAGACGATCTTTATATCAAAATTGATCGTTTCGATGAGATGAAGACAATTCATGTAGATCAGTTTACAATATGGGGTAGTCTTCGGGGCGTAATCAGCCGAATAGTGTTCTAAATACAAAATCTAAGTACTTCGAACACAACTTCGGCCTTAGAGATGAGACCGGATGACTATGGCCCAAATATCAAAGTTTTTCCTTTTGACGATACAGAACTTTCTCACTTTGAGCACTTCTCCATTTGAGGCCGTCTTTATTAAGTTCATCGCCGTGCCAAAGTCTAGTGTCAACAAAACCTCAGGTATCGGTTTAGGGGGACGGGCATCCACTAGGTGTTCCCTTTCGCAAAGTAATGAAACATGACCATTTTTTCACATGCTACAGTGTGCCACACAAGCACGCATGCAAAATTTTGGTGTGTTTGGACACTCGATGCATTTACTATCATTTTCTCCGTCAAAATACGGAGAAAAGGTCTCCCGACGTGACGCAACTTCCGTTCGTACTCCAATTTCGTTCAAATTTGGCGTGGGAGACGGTGGGGGTCACTCACATGAGCATGCAGAAGTTGGGTGCATTTCGTCCATGTTGACATGTAGTTGCAGTACAAACCTTAGGTATCGGTTTGGGGGGATGGGCATCCACTAGGTGTTCCCTTTCGCAAAGTCATGAAACATCACCATTTTTTCACACACTATAGTGTGCCACACAAGCACGCATGCAAAATTTCGGTGTGTTTGGATAATCAATGCATTTACTATCATTTTCTACGTGAAAATATGGGGAAAAGGTCTACCGACATGACACAACATCCGTTCGTACTCCGATTCTGTTGAAATTTGGCGTGGGAGACAGTGGGGGTCACTCACACGCGCATGCAAAAGTTGGGTGCGTTTCGTCCTAGTTGACATGTAGTTGCAGTACAAATCTCAGGTATCGGTTTGGGGGGACGGGCATCCACTACGTGTTCCCTTTCGCACAGTCATGAAACATCACCATTTTTTCACACACTATAGTGTCACACACAAGCATGCATGCAAAATTTCGGTGTGTTTGGACACTCGATGCATTTACTATCATTTTCTCTGTGAAAATACGGAGAAAAGGTATCCTGACGTGATGGAACATCCGTTCGTACTACGATTCCGTTGAAATTTGGCGTGGGAGACGGTGGGGGTCACTTAGATGCGCATGCAAAAGTTGGGTGCATTTCATCCATGTTGACATGTAGTTGCAGTACAAACCTCAGGTATCGGTTTGGGTGAACGGGCATCCACTAGGTGTTCCCTTTCGCAAAGTCCTGAAACGTCACCATTTTTTTGCACACCCTATAGTGTGCCACACAAGCACCCATGCAAAATTTCGGTGCTTTTGGACACTGGATGCATTTACTATCATTTTCTCTGTGAAAATACGGAGAAAAGGTCTCCCGACGTGACCAACTTCCGTTCGTACTTCGATTCCGTTGAAATTTGGCGTGGGAGACGGTGGGGGTCACTCACATGCGCATGCAAAAGTTGGGTGTGTTTCATCCATGTTGACATGTAGTTGCAGTACAAACCTCAGGTATCGGTTTGGGTGAACGGGCATCCACTAGGTGTTCCCTTTCGCAAAGTCATGAAACGTCACCATTTTTTTGCACACCCTATAGTGTGCCACACAAGCACCCATGCAAAATTTCGGTGCTTTTGGACACTCGATGCATTTACTATCATTTTCTTTGTGAAAATACGGAGAAAAGGTCTCCCGACGTGACGCAACTTCCGTTCGTACTCCGATTCCGTTGAAATTTGGTGTGGGAGACGATGGTGGTCACTCACACGCGCATGCAAAAGTTGGGCGCGTTTCGTCCGTGTTGACATGTAGTTGCAGTAGAAACCTCAGGTATTGGTTTGGGAGGACGGGTATCCACTAGGTGTTCCCTTTCGCAAAGTCATGAAACATCACCATTTTTTCACACGCTACAGTATGCCACACAAGCACGCATGCAAAATTTCGGTGTGTTTGGACACTCGATGCATTCACTATCATTTTCTCTGTGAAAATACGGATAAAAGGTCTCCAGGCGTGACGTAACTTCCGTTCGTACTCCTATTCCATTGGAATTTTGCATGGGAGACGATGGGGGTCACTCACACGCGCATGCAAAAGTTGGGGGATGTTTCGACCATGTTGACATGTAGTTCCAGTACAAACCTCAGGTATCTGTTTGGGGGACGGGCATCCAGTAGGTGTTCCCTTTCGGAAAGTGATGAAACGTCACCATTTTTTTCACACGCTACAGTGTGCCACAGAAGCACGCATAAATGTTTTTGGTGCGTTTGGACACTCTATGCATTTACTATCATTTTCTCCGTGAGAATACGAAGAAAAGGTCTCCCGACGTGACGCAACTTCCGTTGGTACTCCGATTCTGTTGAAATTTGGCGTGGGAGACGGTGGGGGTCACTCACACGCTCATGCAAAAGTTGGGTGCGTTTCGATCATGTTGACATGTAGTTGTAGTACAAACCTCAGGTATCGGTTTGGGGGGACGGGCATCCAATAGCTGTTCCCTTTCGCAAAGTCATGAAACGTCACCATTTTTTTCACACACTACAGTGTGCCACAGAAGCCCGCATAAAGTTTTTTGGTGCGTTTGGACACCCTATGCATTTACTATCATTTTCTTCGTGAAAATACAGAGAAAAGGTCTCCCGACGTGACGCAACTTTCGTTCATACTCCGATTCCGTTGAAATTTGGTGTGGGAGACGGTGGGGGTGACTCACACGTGCATGCAAAAGTTGGGTGCGTTTCGTCCATGTTGACATGTAGTTGCAGTACAAACCTCAGGTATCGGTTTTGGTGAACGGGCATCCACTAGGTGTTCCCTTTCGCAAAGTCATGAAACGTCACCATTTTTTTGCACACCCTATAGTGTGCCACACAAGCACCCATGCAAAATTTCGGTGCTTTTGGACACTCGATGCATTTACTATCATTTTCTCTGTGAAAATACGGAGAAAAGGTCTCCCGACGTGACGCAACTTCCGTTCGTACTCCGATTCCGTTGAAATTTGGTGTGGGAGACGTTGGTGGTCACTCACACGCGCATGCAAAAGTTGGGTGCGTTTCGTCCGTGTTGACATGTAATTGCAGTAGAAACCTCAGGTATCGGTTTGGGGGGATGGGCATCCACTAGGTGTTCCATTTCACAAAGTCATGAAACGTCAGCATTTTTTTTCACATGCTATAGTGTGCCACACAAGCACGCATGCAAAATTTCGGTGTATTTGGACACTCGATGCATTTACTATCATTCTCTCCGTGAAAATACAGAGAAAAGGTGTGCCGACGTGAGGCAACTTCCGTTTGTACTCCGATTACATTGAAATTTGGCGTGGGAGACGGTGGGGGTCACTCACACGTGCATGCAAAAGTTGGGTGCGTTTCGTCCATGTTGACATGTAGTTGCAGTACAAACCTCTGGTATCGGTTTGAGAGGGCGGGCATCCACTAGGTGTTCCCTTTCGTAAATTCATGGAACGTTACCATTTGTCACACGCTACAGTGTGCCACACAAGCCCACATGCAAAATTTTGGTGTGTTTGGACACTCGATGCATTTACGCATAAATGTTTTTGTTGCGTTTGGACACTGTGCATTTACTATCATTTTCTCCGTGAGAATACGAAGAAAAGGTCTCCCGACGTGACGCAACTTCCGTTCGTACTCCGATTCTGTTGAAATTTGGCGTGGGAGACGGTGGAGGTCACTCACACGCTCATGCAAAAGTTCGGTGCGTTTCGACCATGTTGACATGTAGTTGCAGTACAAACCTCAGGTATCGGATTGGGGGGACGGGCATCCAGTAGGTGTTCCCTTTCGCAAAGTCAAGAAACGTCACCATTTTTTTCACACGCTACAGTGTGCCACAGAAGGATGCATAATTTTTATGGTGCGTTTGGACACTCTATGCATTTACTATCATTTTCTCCATGAAAATATAGAGAAAAGGTCTCCCGATGTGACGCAACTTCCGTTCGTACTCCGATTCCGTTGAAATTTGGCATGGGAGACGCTGGGGGTCACTGACACGCGCATGCAAAAGTTGGGTGCGTTTCCTCCATGTTGACATGTAGTTGCAGTACAAACCTCAGGTATCGGTTTGGGGGGACGGGCATCCACTAGGTGTTCCCTTTCGCAAAGTCATGAAATGTTACCATTTTTTTCACACGCTACAGTGGGCCACACAAGCACACATGCAAAATTTCGGTGCGTTTGGACACTCGATGCATTTACTATCATTTTCTCCATGAAAATACGGAGAAAAGGTCTCCCGACATGACGCAACGTTCGTTCGTACTCCGATTCCATTGAAATTTGGCGTGGGTGGCGGTGGGGGTCACTCACATGCGCTTGCAAAAGTTGGGTGTGTTTCATCCATGTTGACATGTAGTTGGAGTATGAACCTCGGGTATCGGTTTGGGGGGACGGGCATCCACTAGGTGTTCCATTTCGCAAAGTCATTAAACATCACCATTTTTTTCACAAGCTACAGTGTGCCACACAAGCACGCATGCAAAATTTCAGTGTATTTGGACACTCGATGCATTTACTATCATTCTCTCCGTTAAAATACAGAGAAAAGGTGTGCCGACGTGAGGCAACTTCCGTTTGTACTCCGATTACATTGAAATTTGGCGTGGGAGACGGTGGGGGTCACTCACACGTGCATGCAAAAGTTGGGTGCGTTTCGTCCATGTTGACATGTAGTTGCAGTACAAACCTCTGGTATCGGTTTGAGAGGGCGGGCATCCACTAGGTGTTCCCTTTCGTAAATTCATGGAACGTTACCATTTGTCACACGCTACAGTGTGCCACACAAGCCCGCATGCAAAATTTTGGTGTGTTTGGACACTCGATGCATTTACTATCATTTTATACGTGAAAATATGGAGAAAAGGTCTCCCGACATGATGCAACTTCCATTCGTACTCCGATTCCGTTGAAATTTGGCGTGGGAGACAGTGGGGGTCACTCACACGCGCATGGAAAAGTAGGGTGCGTTTCGTCCAAGTTGACATGTAGTTGCAGTACAAACCTCAGGTATCGGTTTGGGGGAACGGGCATCCACTAGGTGTTCCCTTTCGCAAAGTCATGAAACATCACCATTTTTTTCACACGCTAGAGTGTGCCACACAAGCACGCATGCAAAATTTCAGAGTGTTTGGACACTCGATGCATTTACTATCATTTTCTCCGTGAAAATACGGAGAAAAGGTCTCCCGACATGACGCAACTTCCGTTCGTACTACGATTCCGTTGAAATTTGGCGTGGGAGACGGTGGGGGTCACTCACACGCGCATGCAAAAGTTGGGTGCATTTCGTCCATGTTGACATCTAGTTTCAGTACAGACCTCAGGTATCGGTTTGGGGGAACGGGCATCGACTAGGTGTTCCCTTTCGCAAAGTCATGAAACATCACCATTTTTTCACACGCTATAGTGTCACACACAAGCACGGATGCAAAATTTCGGTGTGTTTGGACACTCGATGCATTTACTATCATTTTCTCTGTGAAAATACGGAGAAAAGGTCTCCCGACGTGACGCAACTTCCGTTCGTACTCCGATTCCGTTGAAATTTGGCGTGGGAGATGGTGGGGGTCACTCACACGCGCATCAAAAAGTTGGGTGCGTTTCGTCCAAGTTGACATGTAGTTGCAGTACAAACCTCATGTATCGGTTTGGGGGGATGGGCATCCACCAGGTGTTCCCTTTCGCAAAGTCATGAAACATCACCATATTTTTTCACACGCTACAGTGTGCCACACAAGCACGCATGCAAAATTTCGGTGTGTTTCGACACTCGATGCATTTACTATCATTCTCTCCGTGAAAATACGTAGAAAAGGTCTCCCAACGTGAGGCAACTTCCGTTCGTACTCCGATTCCGTTGAAATTTGGCGTGGGAGACGGTGGGGGTCACTCACACGCGCATGCAAAAGTTGGGTGCATTTCGTCCACGTTGACATGTAGTTGCACTACAAACCTCAGTTATCAGTTTAGTGGAATGGGCATCCACTAGGTGTTCCCTTTCGCAAAGTCATGAAACATTACCATTTTTTCACACGCTATAGTGTCACACACAAGCACGTATGCAAAATTTCGGTGCGTTTGGACACTCGATGCCTTAACTATCATTTTCTCCGTGAAAATACGGAGAAAAGGTCTCCCGACATGACGCAACTTCCGTTCGTACTCCGATTCCGTTGAAATTTGGCGTGGGAGACGGTGGGGGTCACTCACACGCTCATGCAAAAGTTGGGTGCGTTTCGACCATGTTGACATGTAGTTGCAGTACAAACCTCAGGTATCGGTTTGGGGGGATGGGCATCCAATAGATGTTCCCTTTCGCAAAGTCATGAAACGTTACCATTTTTCACACGCTACAGTGTGCCACAGAAGCCTGCCTAAAGTTTCTTGGTGCGTTTGGACACTCTATGCATTTACTATCATTTTCTTCGTGAAAATATAGAGAAAAGGTCTCCCGACGTGACGCAACTTCCGTTCGTACTCCGATTCCGTTGAAATTTGGTGTGGGAGACGGTGGGGGTCACTCACACGCGCATGCAAAAGTTGGGTGCGTTTCGTCCATGTTGACATGTAGTTGCAGTACAAACCTCAGGTATCGGTTTGGGGGGATGGGCATCCACCAGGTGTTCCCTTTCGCAAAGTCATGAAACATCACCATTTTTTTCACGCGCTATAGTGTGCCACGCATGCACGCATGCAAAAGTTCGGTGTGTTTGGACACTCGATGCATTTACTATCATTTTCTCCATGAAAATACGGAGAAAAGGTCTCCCGACGTGACCAACTTCCGTTCGTACTTCGATTCCGTTGAAATTTGGCGTGGGAGACGGTGGGGGTCACTCACATGCGCATGCAAAAGTTGGGTGCGTTTCGTCCATGTTGACATGTAGTTGAAGTACAAACCTCAGGTATCGGTTTGGGGGGGGCGGGCATCCACTAGGTGTTCCCTTTCACAAAGTCATGAAGCATCACCATTTTTCACACGTTACGGTGTGCCACACAAGCACACATGCAGAATTTCGGTGTGTTTGGACACTCGATGCATTTACTATCATTTTCTCCATGAAAATACGGAGAAAAGGTCTCCGACGTGAAGCTACTTCCGTTTGAACTCCGATTCTGTTGAAATTTGGCGTGGGAGACGGTGGGGGTCAGTCACACGCGCATGCAAAAGTTGGGTGCTTTTCGTTCGTGTTAACATGTAGTTGCAGTACAAACCTCAGTTATCGGTTTGGGGGGACGGGCATCCACTAGGTGTTCCCTTTCACAAAGTCATGAAACATCACCATTTTTTTCACACGCTACAGTGTGCCACACAAGGACACATGCAAAATTTCATTGTGTTTGGACACTCGATGCATTTAGTATCATTCTCTCCGTGAAAATATGGAGAAAAGGTCTCCCGATGTGAGGCAACTTCCGTTCTTACTCCGATTCCATTGAAATTTCGTGTGGGAGACGTTGGGGGTCACTCACACGCGCATGCAAAAGTCGGATGCGTTTCGTCCATGTTGAATGTAGTTGGAGTACAAACCTCATGTATCGGTTTTGGGGGACGGGCATCCACTAGGTGTTCCCTTTCGCAAAGTCATTAAACATCACCATTTTTTTCACACGCTACAGTGTGCCACACAAGCACACATGCAAATTTTTGGTGTGTTTGGACACTCGATGCATTTACTATCATTCCCTCTGTGAAAATACGGAGAAAAGGTCTCCCGACATGACGCAACTTCCGTTCGTACTCCGATTCCGTTGAAATTTGGCGGGGAGACGGTGGGGGTCACTCACATGAGCATGAAAAAGTTGGGTGCATTTCGTCCATGTTGACATGTAGTTGCAGTACAAACCTTAGGTATCGGTTTGGGGGGATGGGCATCCACTAGGTGTTCCCTTTCGCAAAGTCATGAAACATCACCATTTTTTCACACACTATAGTGTGCCACACAAGCACGCATGCAAAATTTCGGTGTGTTTGGACAATCAATGCATATACTATCATTTTCTACATGAAAATATGGGGAAAAGGTCTACCGACATGACACAACATCCGTTCGTACTCCGATTCCGTTGAAATTTGGCATGGGAGACAGTGGGGGTCACTCACACGCGCATGCAAAAGTTGGGTGCGTTTCGTCCAAGTTGACATGTAGTTGCAGTACAAATGTCAGGTATCGGTTTGGGGGGACGGGCATCCACTACGCGTCCCCTTTCACACACTATAGTGTCACACACAAGCATGCATGCAAAATTTCGGTGTGTTTGGACACTCGATGCATTTACTATCATTTTCTCTGTGAAAATACGGAGAAAAGGTATCCCGACGTGATGGAACATCCGTTCGTACTTCGATTCCGTTGAAATTTGGCGTGGGAGACGGTGGGGGTCACTCACATGCGCATGCAAAAGTTGGGTGCGTTTCATCCATGTTGACATGTAGTTGCAGTACAAACCTCAGGTATCGGTTTGGGTGAACGGGCATCCACTAGGTGTTCCCTTTCGCAAAGTCATGAAACGTCACCATTTTTTTGCACACCCTATAGTGTGCCACACAAGCACCCATGCAAATTTTCGGTGCTTTTGGACACTCGATGCATTTACTATCATTTTCTCTGTGAAAATACGGAGAAAAGGTCTCCCGACGTGACCAACTTCCGTTCGTACTTCGATTCCGTTGAAATTTGGCATGGGAGACGGTGGGGGTCACTCACATGCGCATGCAAAAGTTGGGTGCGTTTCATCCATGTTGACATGTAGTTGTAGTACAAACCTCAGGTATCGGTTTGGGGGAACGGGCATCCACTAGGTGTTCCCTTTCGCAAAGTCATGAAACATCACCATTTTTTTCACAAGCTACAGTGTGCCACACAAGCATGCATGCAAAATTTTGGTGTGTTTGGACACTCGATGCATTTACTATCATTCCCTCTGTGAAAATACGGAGAAAAGGTCTCCCGACATGACGCAACTTCCGTTCGTACTCTGATTCCGTTGAAATTTGGCGTGGGAGACGGTGGGGATCACTCACACGCGCATGCAAAAGTTGGGTGCATTTCGTCCAAGTTGACATGTAGTTGCAGTACAAACCTCAGGTATCGGTTTGGGGGAACGGGCATCCACTAGGTGTTCCCTTTCGCAAAGTCATGAAACATCACCATTTTTTACACATGCTATAGTGTCACACACAAGCACGCATGCAAAAGTTATGTGTGTTTGCACACTCTTCTCCGTGAAAATACGGAGAAAAGGTCTCCCGACGTGACGCAACTTCCTTTCATACTCCGATTCCGTTGAAATTTGGCGTGGGAGACGGTGTGGGTCACTCACACTCGCATGCAAAAGTTGGGTGCGTTTCGACCATGTTGACATGTAGTTGCAATACAAACCTCGGGTATAGGTTTGGGGGGACGGGCATCCAGTATGTGTTCCCTTTCGCAAAGTCATGAAACATCACCATTTTTTTCATACGCTAAAGTGTGGACAGAAGCACGCGTAAATTTTTTTGGTGTGTTTGGACACTCTATGCATTTACTATCATTTTCTCTGTGAAAATACGGAGAAAAGGTCTCTCGACGTGACGCAACTTCCGTTCATACTCCGATTCCGTTGAAATTTGGTGAGGGAGACGGTGGGGGTCACTCACACGCGCATGCAAAAGTTGGGTGCGTTTCGTCCATGTTGACATGTAGTTGCAGTACAAACCTCAGGTATCGGTTTGGGGGGACGGGCATCCACTAGGTGTTTCCTTTCGCAAAGTCATGAAACATCACCATTTTTTCACATGGTACAATGTGCCACACAAGCACGCATGCAAAATTTCGGTGTGTTTGGACACTTGACGCATTTACCATCATTTTCTCCATGAAAATACGGAGAAATTGTGTCCCGACGTGACGCAACTTCCGTTCTTACTCCGATTCCGTTGAAATTCGGCATGGAAGACGGTGGGGGTCACTCACACGCGCATGCAAAAGCTGGGTGCGTTTCGACCATGTTGACATGTAGTTGCAGTACAAACCTCAGGTATCGGTTTGGGGGGATGGGCATCCAGTAGGTGTTCCCTTTTGCAAAGTCATGAAACGTCACCATTTTTTTCACACGCTACAGTGTGCCACAGAATCACGCATAATTTTTTTTGTTGCGTTTGGACACTCTATGCATTTACTATCATTTTCTCTGTGAAAATACGAAGAAAAGGTCTCCCGACGTGGCGCAACTTCCGTTCGTACGCTGATTCCGTTGAAATTTGGCGTGGGAGACGGTGTGGGTCACTCGCACACTCATGCAAATGTTGGGTGCGTTTCGACCATGTTGGCATGTAGTTGCAGTACAAACCTCAGGTATCGGTTTGGGGGGACGGGCATCCAGTAGGTGTTCCCTTCCGCAAAGTCATGAAATGTCACCATTTTTTTCACACGCTACAGTGTGCCATAGAAGCACACATCAATTTTTTTTGGTGCATTTGGACACTCTATGCATTAACTATCATTTTCTCCGTGAAAATACGAAGAAAAGGTCTCACGACGTGACGCAACTTCCGTTCGTACTCCGATTCCGTTGAAATTTGGCGTGGTAGACAGTGGGGGTCACTCACACGCGCATGCAAAAGTTGGGTGCGTTTCGACCATGTTGACATGTAGTTGCAGTACAAACCTCAGGTATCGGTTTGGGGGGACGGGCATCCACTAGGTGTTCCATTTCGCAAAGTCATGAAACATCACCATTTTCTTTCATGCTATAGTGGGCCACACAAGCACGCATGCAAAATTTTGGTGTGTTTGGACACTCGATGCATTTTCTATCATTTTCTCAGTGAAAATATGGACAAAAGGCCTCCCGGCATGACGCAACTTCTGTTTGTACTCCGATTCCGTTGAAATTTGGCATGGGAGACTGTGGGGGGTTACTCACATGCACATGCAAAAGTTGGGTGCCTTTGATCCATGTTGACATGTAGTTGCAGTACAAACCTCAGGTATCAGTTCGGGTGGACAGGAATCCACTAGGTGTTCCTTTTCGTAGTCACGAAACATCACCATTTTTTTCACACGCTATATTGTGCCACACAAGCACGCATGCAAAATTTCAATACGAAGAAAAGGTCTCCCGACATGACGCAACTTCCGTTCGTACTCCGATTTCGTTGAAATCTGGCGTGGGAGACAGTGGGGGTCACTCACACGTGCATGCAAAAGTTGGGTGCGTTTCGTCCATGTTGACATGTAGTTGCAGTACAAACCTCGGGTATCGGTTTGGGGGGACGGGCATCCACCAGGTCTTCCCTTTCGCAAAGTCATGAAACGTCACCATTTTTTCACACGCTATAGTGTGCCACACAAGCACGGATGCAAAATTTCGGTGCGTTTGGACACTCGATGCATTTACTATCATTTTCTCCGTGAAATAGGGAGAAAAGGTTTCCCGACATGACGCAACTTCCGTTCGTACTCCGATTCCGTTGAAATTTGGCGCGGGAGACGGTTGGGGTCACTCACACGCGCATACAAAAGTTGGGTGCATTTGGTCCATGTTGACATGTAGCTGCAGTACAAACCTCAGGTATCGGTTTGGGGGGACGGGCATCCACTCGGTTTTACTTTCGCAAAGTCATGAGACGTCACCATTTTTTTTAGAAGCTATAGTGTGCCGCACAAGCACGCATGCAAAATTTCGGTGCGTTTGGACACTCGATGCATTTACTATCATTTTCTCCCTCAAAATACGGAGAAAAGGTCTCCCGACGTGACGCAGCATCCGTTCGTACTCCGATTCCGTTGAAATTTGGCGTGGGAGACGGTGGGGGTCACTCACACGCGCATGAAAAAGTTGGGTGCGTTTCGTCCATGTTGACATGTAGTTGCAGTACAAACCTCAGGTATCAGTTTGGGGGGACGGGCATCCACTAGGTGTTCCCTTTCACAAAGTCATGAAACGTCACCATTTTTTCTCACACGCTACAGTGTGGCACACAAGCACGCATGAAAACTTTTGGTGCGTTTGGACACTCGATGCATTTACTATCATTTTCTCCGTGAAAATAGGGAGAAAAGGTCTCCCGACATGACGCAACTTGCATTCGTACTCCGATTCCGTTGGAATTTGGCGTGGGAAACGGTGGGGGTCACTCACACGCGCATGGAGAAGTTGCTGCGTTTCGTCCATGTTGACAGGTATCGGTTTGGGGGGACGTGCATCCACTAGGTGTTCCCTTTCGCAAAGTCATCAAACGTCACCATTTTTTTCACACGATACAGTGTGCCACACAAGCTTGGATGCAAAATTTTGGTGCATTTACTATGATTTTTTCCATGAAAATACGGATAAAAGGTCTCCCAATGTGACGCAACTTCCGTTCGTACTTCGATTCCGTCGAAATTTTCTTGGAATACGGTGGGGATCACTCACACGCGCATGCAAAAGTTGGGTGTGTTTCGTCCATGTTGACATGTTGTTGCATTACAAACCTTAGGTATCGGTTTGGGGGGACGGGGATCCACTAGGTGTTCCCTTTCGTAAAGTCATGGAACGTCACCATTTTCAACGCTACAGTGTGCCACACAAGCACGCATGGAAAATTTTGGCGTGTTTGGACACTCGATGCATTTACTATCATTTTCTCGGTGAAAATATGGAGAAAAGTTCTCCCGACATGACACAACTTCCGTTTGTACTCCGATTCCGTTGAAATTTGGCGTGGGAGACAGTGGGGGTCACTGACACGCGCATGCAAAAGTTGGGTGCGTTTCATCCAAGTTGACATGTAATTGCAGTACGAACCTCAGGTATCGGTTTGGGGGGACGGA
The DNA here is from genome assembly GCF_003073215.2 of Triticum urartu. Classification (NCBI taxonomy): domain Eukaryota; kingdom Viridiplantae; phylum Streptophyta; class Magnoliopsida; order Poales; family Poaceae; genus Triticum; species Triticum urartu. The sequence continues at coordinate 224,267,870 of NC_053023.1, read as the reverse complement.
CATCCAATAGGTGTTCCCTTTCGCAAAGTCATGAAACGTCACCATTTTTTTGCACACCCTATAGTGTGCCGCACAAACACGCATGCAAAATTTCGGTGCGTTTCGACACTTGATGCATTTACTATCATTTTCTCCATGAAAATACGGAGAAAAGGTCTCCCGACATGACGCAACTTCCGTTCGTACTCCTATTCCGTTGAAATTTGGCATGGGAGACGGTGGGGTTCACTAACACGCGCATGCAAAAGTTGGGTGCGTTTCGACCATGTTGACATGTAGTTGCAGTACAAACCTCAGGTATCGGTTTGGGGGGACGGGCATCCAGTAGGTGTTCCCTTTCGCAACATCATGAAACATCACCATTTTTTTCACACGCTACTGTGTGCCACAGAAGCACACATAACTTTTTTTGGTGCGTTTGGACACTCTATGCATTTACTATCATTTTCTCCGTGAAAATACGGAGAAAAGGTCTCCCAACGTGACGCAACTTCCATTCATACTCCGATTCCGTTGAAATTTGGCGTGGGAGACGGTGGGGGTCACTCACATGCGCATGCAAAGGTTGGGTGCATTTCGTCCTTGTTGACATGTAGTTGCAGTACAAACCTCAGGTTTCGGTTTGGGGGGATGGGCATCCACTAGGTGTTCCCTTTTGCAAAGTCATCAAACATCACCATTTTCTTTCATGCTACAGTGGGCCACACAAGCACGCATGCAAAATTTTGGTGTGTTTGGACACTCGATGCATTTTCTATCATTTTCTCTGTGAAAATACGGACAAAAGGCCTCCCGGCATGACGCAACTTCTGTTTGTACTCCGATTCCGTTGAAATTTGGCATGGGAGACTGTGGGGGGTCACTCACATGCACATGCAGAAGTTGGGTGCCTTTGATCCATGTTGACATGTAGTTGCAGTACAAACCTCAGGTATCAGTTCGGGTGGACAGGCATCCACTAGGTGTTCCTTTTCGTAATCATGAAACATCACCATTTTTTTCACATGCTATATTGTGCCACACAAGCACGCATGCAAAATTTCGATGTGCCACACAAGCACGCATGCAAAATTTCGATACGAAGAAAAGGTCTCCCGACGTGATGCAACTTCCGTTCATACTCTGATTCCGTTGAAATTTGGCGTGGGAGACAGTGGGGCTCACTCACACGCGCATGCAAAAGTTGGGTGCGTTTCGTCCATGTTGACATGTAGTTGCAGTATAAACCTCAGGTATCAGTTCGGGTGGACGGGCATCCACTAGGTCTTCCCTTTCGCAAAGTCATGAAACTTCACCATTTTTTTCACATGCTATAGTGTGCCACACAAGCACGCATGCAAAATTTTGGTGCGTTTGGACACTCGATGCATTTACTATCATTTTCTCTGTGAAAATAGGGAGAAAAGGTTTCCCGACATGACACAACATCCGTCCGTACTCCGTTTCTGTTGAAATTTGGCGTGGGAGATGGTGGGGGTCACTCACACGTGCATGCAAAAGTTGCGTGCGTTTCATCCATGTTGACATGTAGTTGCAGTACAAACCTCAGGTATCGATTTGGGGGGACGGGCATCCACTAGGTGTTCCCTTTCGCAAAGTCATGAAACGTCACCATATTTTTTCACACGCTACAATGTGCCACACAAGCACGCATGCAAAATTTCGGTGCCTTTGGACACTCGAAGCATTTGCTATCATTTTCTCCGTGAAAATACAGAGAAAAGGTCTCCCAACATGAAGCAACTTACGTTCGTACTCCGATTCCATTGAAATTTGGTGTGGGGGACGGTGGGGGTCAGTCACATGCGCATGCAGAAGTTGGCTGCGTTTTGTCCATGTTGACATGTAGTTGTAGTACAAACCTCAGGTATCGGTTTGGGGGGACGGGCATCCACTAGGTGTTCCCTTTCGCAAAGTCATCAAACGTCACCATTTTTTCGCATGCTATAGTCGGACACACAAGCACGCATGCAAAATTTTGATGCGTTTGGACACTTGATGCATTTACTATCATTTTCTCCATGAAAATAGGGAGAAAAGGTCTCCCGACATGACACAACTTCCGTCCGTACTCCGATTCCGTTGAAATTTGGCGTGGGAGATGGTGGGGGTCACTCACACGCGCATACAAAAGTTGGGTGTGTTTCGTCCATGTTGACATGTAGTTGTATTACAAACCTCAGGTATCGGTTTGGGGGACGGGCATCCACTCGGTTTTCCTTTTTGCAAAGTCATGAGACGTCACCATTTTTTTTCACAAGCTACAGTGTGCCGCACAAGCGCGCATGCAAAATTTCTGTGCGTTTGGACACTCGATGCATTTACTATCATTTTCTCCGTCAAAATACGGAGAAAAGATTTCCATACGAGACGCAACTTCCGTTCGTACTCCGATTCCGTTGGAATTTGGCGTGGGAGACGGTGGGGGTCACTCACACGCGCATGAAAAAGTTGGGTGTGTTTCGTCCATGTTGACATGTAGTTGCAGTACAAACCTCAGGTATCAGTTTGGGGGGACGAGCATCCACTAGGTGTTCCCTTTCGCAAAGTCATGAAACTTCGCCATTTTTTTCACACGCTACAGTGTGGCACACAAGCACGCATGCAAAATTTCAGTGCGTTTGGACACTCGATGCATTTACTATCATTTTCTCCGTGAAAATAGGGAGAAAAGGTCTCCCGACATGATGCAACTTGCATTCGTACTCCGATTCCATTGAAATTTGGCGTGGGAGACGGTGGGGGTCACTCACACGCGCATGCAAAAGTCAGGTGAGTTTCTTCCATGTTGACATGTAGTTGTAGTACAAACCTCAGGTATCGGTTTGGGCGGGACGGGCATCCACTACGTGTTCCCTTTCGCAAAGTCATGAAACGTCACCATTTTTTCACACGTTACAGTGTGCCACACAAGCACGCACGCAAAATTTCGGTGCGTTTGGACACTCAATGCATTTACTAACATTTTCTCCGTGAAAATAGAGAGAAAAGGTCTCCCGACATGACGGAACTTCCGTTCGTACTCCGATTTTGTTGAAATTTGGCGCGGGAGACGGTGGGAGTCAGTCACACCCGCATGCAAATGTTGGGTGTGTTTCATACATGTTGACACGTAATTGCAGTACAAACCTCAGGAATCGGTTTGGGGGGACGGGCATCCACTAGGTGTTCCTTTTCGCAGTCATGAAAGGTCACCATTTTTTCACACTCTATAGTGTGCCACACAAGCACGCAGGCAAAATTTCGACACTCGATGCATTTACTATCATTTTGTCCATGAAAATATTATACAAAAGGCCTCCCGACATGACGAAACTTCCATTTGTACTCCGATTCCGTTGAAATTTGGCGTGGGAGACGGTGGGGGTCACTCACATGCGCATGCAAAAGTTGGGTGCATTTCGTCCATGTTGACATGTAGTTGCAGTACAAACCTCAGGTATCAGTTTGGGGGGACGGGCATATAGTAGGTGTTCCCTTTCGCCAAGTCATGAAACGTCACCATTTTTTTCACATGCTACAGTATGCCACACAAGCACGCATGCAAAATTTTGGTGCGATTGGACACTCGATGCATTTACTATCATTTTCTCCGTGAAAATACGGAGAAAAGGTCTCCTGACGTGACGCAACTTCTATTCGTACTCGGATTCCATTGAAATTTGGCATGGGAGACGGTGGGGGTCACTCACACGCGCATGCAAAAGTTGGGTGTGTTTCGTCCATGTTGACATGTAGTTGCAATACAAATATTAGGTATCAGTTTGGGGGGACGGGCATCTAGTAGGTGTTCCCTTTTGCAAAGTCATGAATCGTCACAATTTTTTTCACACGCTACAGAGTGCCACACAAGCACGCATGCAAAATTTCGGTGCGTTTGGACACTCGATGCATTTACTATCATTTTCAACATGAAAATAGGGAGAAAAGGTCTCCCGACGTGACACAACTTACGTTCGTACTCCGATTCCGTTGAAATTTGGCATGGGAGACGGCGGGGGTCACTCACACGTGCATGCAAAAGATGGGTGCATTTCGTCCATGTTGACATGTAGTTGCAGTACAAACCTCAGGTATCGGTTTGGGGGGATGGGCATCCACTAGGTGTTCCCTTTCGCAAAGTCATGAAACGTCACCATTTTTTTCACACATTACTGTGTGCCACACAAGCACGCATGCAAAATTTCGGTGCGTTTGGACACTCGATGCATTTACTATCATTTTCTTTGTTAAAATATGAAGAAAAGGTCTCCCGACTGGACGCAACTTCCGTTCTTACTCCGATTCTGTTGAAATTTGGCGTGGAAGATGGTGGGGGTCACTCACACGCGCATGCAAAAGTCGGGTGCGTTTCGTCCATGTTGACATGTACTTGTAGTACAAACCTCAGGTATCGGTTTGGGGGTACGGGCATCCACTAGGTGTTCCCTTATTCAAATTCACGAAACGTCACCATTTTTTCACACGCTACAGTGTGCCACAGAAGCATGCATGCAAAATTTCGGCGCATTTGGACACTCGATGAATTTACTAAGATTTTCTTCGTGAAAATACAGAGAAAAGGTCTCCCGACATGATGCAACTTCTGTTCGTACTCCGATTTTGTTGAAATTTGGCGCGGGAGACGGTGGGGGTCAGTCGCACCCGCATGCAAATGTTGGGTGCGTTTCATACATGTTGACACGTAGTTGCAATACAAACCTCAGGAATCGGTTTGGGGGGACGGGGATCCACTAGGTGTTCCCTTTCGCAAAGTCATGAAATGTCATCATTTTTTTCACACGCTACAGTGTGCCAGACAAGCACGCATGCAAAATTTCGGTTCGTTTGGACACTCGATGCATTTACTAGAATTTTCTCTATGAAAATACAGAGAAAAGGTATCCCGACATGACACAACTTCTGTTCGTACTCCAACTCCGTTGAAATTTGGCGTGGGAGACGGTGGGGGTCACTCACACGCGCATGCAAAAATTGGGTGCGTTTCGTCCATGTTGACATGTAGTTGCAGTACAAACCTCAGGTATCGGTTTGGGGGGAGATGCATCCACTACGTGTTCCCTTTCGCAAATCATGAAACGTCACCATTTTTTTCACACGCTATAGTGTGCCACAAAAGCACGCATGCAAAATTTTGGTGCGATTGGACACTCGATGCACTTACTATCATTTTCTACATGAAAATACGGAGAAAAGGTCTCCCGACGTGATGCAACTTCCGTTCGTACTCGGATTCCATTGAAATTTGGCATGGGAGACGGTGGGGGTCACTCACAGGCACATGCAAAAGTTGTGTGCGTTTCATCCATGTTGACATTTAGTTGCAGCACAAACCTCAGGTATCGGTTTTGGGGGAAGGGCATCCACTAGGTGTTCCCTTTCACAAAGTCATGAAACATCACCATTTTTTCACACGCTACAGTGGGCCACACAAGTACGCATGCAAAATTTTGACACTCGATGCATTTACTATCATTTTGTCCATGAAAATACAGACAAAAGGCCTCCCGACATGACAAAACTTCCGTTTGTACTCCGATTCCGTTGAAATTTGGCGTGGGAGACGGTGGGCGTCACTCACACGCGCATGCAAAAGTTGGGTGTGTTTCGTCCATGTTGACATGTAGTTGCAGTACAAACCTCAGGTATCAGTTTGGGGGGACGGGCATCTAGTAGGTGTTCCCTTTCGCAAAGTCATGAATCGTCACCATTTTTTTCACACGCTACAGAGTTCCACACAAGCACGCATGCAAAATTTTGGTGCATTTGGACACTCGATGCATTTACTATCATTTTCAACATGAAAATACAGAGAAAAGGTCTCCCGACGTGACGCAACTTACGTTCGTACTCCGATTCCGTTGAAATTTGGCATGGGAGACGGTGGGGGTCACTCACACGTGCATGAAAAAGTTGGGTGCATTTTGTCCATGTTGACATGTAGTTGCAGTACAAACCTCAGGTATCGGTTTGGGGGGACAGGCATCCACTAGGTGTTCCCTTTTGCAAAGTCATGAAACATCACCATTTTTTCACACATTACAGTGTGCCACACAAGCACGGATGCAAAATTTCGGTGCGTTTGGACACTCGATGCATTTACTATCATTTTCTTCGTTAAAATATGAAGAAAAGGTCTCTCGACATGACGCAACTTCCGTTTGTAATCCGATTCCGTTGAAATTTGGCATGGGAGACGGTGGGGGTCACTCACATGCGCATGAAAAAGTCAGGTGCGTTTCGTCCATGTTGACATGTACTTGTAGTACAAACCTCAGGTATCGGTTTGTGGAGATGGGCATCCACTAGGTGTTCCCTTATTCAAAGTCACGAAACGTCACCATTTTTTTCACACGCTACAGTGTGCCACAGAAGCATGCATGCAAAATTTTGGTGCGTTTGGACACTCGATGCATTTACTAGCATTTTCTTCGTGAAAATACAGAGAAAAGGTCTCCCAACATGACGCAACTTCCGTTCGTACTTCGATTTTGTTGAAATTTAGCGCTCGAGACGGTGGGGGTCAGTCGCACCCGCATGCAAATGTTGGGTGCGTTTCGTCTATGTTGACACGTAGTTGCAGTACAAACCTCAGGAATCGGTTTGGGGGGACGGGCATCCACTATGTGTTCCCTTTCGCAAATTCATGAAACATCACCATTTTTTTCACATGATACAATGTCCCACACAAGCACGCATGCAAAATTTCGGTGCATTTGGACACTCCATGCATTTACTACCATTTTCTCCGTGAAAACACAGAGAAAAGGTCTCCCGAAATGACGCAACTTCCGTTTGTACTCTGATTTTTTTGAAATTTGGCGTGGGAGACGGTGGTGGTTAGTCACACCCGCATGCAAATGTTGGGTGCATTTCGTACAAGTTGACACGTAGTTGCAGTACAAACCTCACGAATCGGTTTGGGGGGACGGGCATCCACTAGGTTTTCCTTTTCGCAGTCATGAAAGGTCACCATTTTTTCACATGCTATAGTGTGCCACACAAGCACGCATGCAAAATTTCGACACTCGATGCATTTACTATCATTTTGTCCATGAAAATACAGACAAAAGGCCTCCTGACATGACGAAACTTCCGTTCGAACTCCGATTTTTTTGAAATTTGGCGCGGGAGATGGTGGGGGTCAGTCGCACCCGCATGCAAATGTTGGGTGTGTTTCGTACATGTTGACACATAGTTGCAGTACAAACCACAAGAATCGGTTTGGGGGGACATGCATCCACTACGTGTTCCCTTTCGCAAATCATGAAACGTCACCATTTTTTTCACACGCTACAGTGTGCCACACAAGCACGCATGCAAAATTTTGGTACGATTGGACACTCAATGCATTTACTATCATTTTCTCTGTGAAAATACGGAGAAAAGGTCTCCCGACGTGACGCAACTTCCGTTCGTACTCGGATTCCATTGAAATTTGGTATGGGAGACGGTGGGGGTCACTCAGAGGCGCATGCAAAAGTTGGGTGCGTTTCATCCATGTTGACATGTAGTTGCAGTACAAACCTCAGGTATCGGTTTTGGGGGAAGGGCATCCACTAGGTGTTCCCTTTCGCAAAGTCATGAAACATCACCATTTTTTCACACGCTACAGTGGGCCACACAAGCACGCATGCAAAATTTCGACACTCGATGCATTTACTATCATTTTGTCCATGAAAATACAGACAAAAGGCCTCCCGACATGACGAAACTTCCGTTTGTACTCCGATTCCGTTGAAATTTGGCGTGGGAGACGGTGGGGGTCACTCACACGCGCATGCAAAAGTTGGGTGCGTTTCGTCCATGTTGACATGTAGTTGCGTACAAACTTCAGGTATCAGTTTGGGGGGACGGGCATCTAGTAGGTGTTCCCTTTCGCAAAGTCATGAATCGTCACCATTTTCTTCACACGCTACAGAGTGCCACACAAGCACGCATGCAAAATTTTGGTGCGTTTGGACACTCGATGCATTTACTATCATTTTCAACATGAAAATACGGAGAAAAGGTCTCCCGACGTGATGCAACTTACGTTCTTACTCCGATTCCGTTGAAATTTGGCATGGGAGACGGCGGGGGTCACTCACACGTGCATGAAAAAGTTGGGTGCATTTCGTCCATGTTGACATGTAGTTGCAGTTCAAACCTCAGGTATCGGTTTGGGGGGACGGGCATCCACTAGGTGTTCCCTTTCGCAAAGTCATGAAACGTCACCATTTTTTTCACACATTAAAGTGTGCCACACAAGCACGCATGCAAAATTTTGGTGCGTTTGGACACTCGATGCATTTACTATCATTTTCTCCGTCAAAATATGAAGAAAAGGTCTCCCGACATGACGCAACTTCTGTTCGTACTCCGATTCCGTTGAAATTTGGTGTGGGAGACGGTGGGGGTCACTCACACGCGCATGCAAAAGTCGAGTGCGTTTCGTCCATGTTGAGATGTACTTGTAGTACAAACCTCAGGTATCGGTTTGGGGGGACGGGCATCCACTAGGTGTTCCCTTATTCAAAGTCACGAAACGTCACCATTTTTTTCACACGCTACAGTGTGCCACAGAAGCATGCATGCAAAATTTCAGTGCGTTTGGACACTCGATGCATTTACTAGCATTTTCTCCGCGAAAATACAGAGAAAAGGTCTCCTGACATGACGCAACTTCCGTTCGTACTCCGATTTTGTTGAAATTTGGCGCGGGAGACGGTGGGGGTCAGTCGCACCCGCATGCAAATGTTGGGTGCGTTTCGTACATGTTGACACGTAGTTGCAGTACAAACCTCAGGAATCGGTTTGGGGGGACGGGCATCCACTAGGTGTTCCCTTTCGCAAAGTCATGAAATGTCACCATTTTTTT
>NC_053023.1:224243571-224258010 GCF_003073215.2 Triticum urartu | reverse complement strand
TAGTCATAGGAACATGTATAAGTCATGAAGAAAGCAATAGCAACATACTAAACGATCGGGTGCTAAGCTAATGGAATGGGTCATGTCAATCAGATCATTCAACTAATGATGTGATCCTGTTAATCAAATGATAACTCTTTGTCCATGGTTAGGAAACATAACCATCTTTGATTAACAAGCTAGTCTAGTAGAGGCATACTAGTGACACTCTGTTTGTCTATGTATTCACACATGTATCATGTTTCCGGTTTAATACAATTCTAGCATGAATAATAAACTTTTATCATGATATATAAGGAAATAAATAATAACTTTATTATTGCCTCTAGGGCATATTTCCTTCACAAGTAACATGACCTCCAGAACTGGATTAGCATACCACTCTGGTGCAGATCTTGTTCTGGTTGACCTACGAGGTTCGGTAGTAACTTGATCTGAAGTTTCATGATCATCATCATTAGCTTCTTCACTAATTGGTGTAGATGTCACAGGAACCGGTTTCTGTGATGAACTACTTTCCAATAAGGGAGCAGGTACAGTTACCTCATCAAGTTCTACTTTCCTCCTACTCACTTCTTTCGAGAGAAACTCCTTCTCTAGAAAGGATCCATTCTTAGCAACGAATATCTTGCCTTCGGATTTGTGATAGAAGGTGTACCCTATAGTTTCCTTTGGGTATCCTATGAAAACACATTTCTCCGATTTGGGTTCGAGCTTATCAGGTTGAAGCTTTTTCACATAAGCATCGCAGCCCCAAACTTTAAGAAATGACAACTTTGGTTTCTTGCCAAACCATAGTTCATAAGGCGTCGTCTCAACGGATTTTGATGGTGCCCTATTTAACGTGAATGCAGCCGTCTCTAAAGCATAACCCCAAAACAATAGCGGTAAATTAGTAAGAGACATCATAGATCGCACCATATCTAGTAAAGTAGGATTACGATGTTCGGACACACCATTACGTTGTGGTGTTCCGGGTGGCGTGAGCTGCGAAACTATTCCACATCGTTTCAAATGTATGCCAAACTCATAGCTCAAATATTCTCCTCCACGATCAGATCGTAGAAACTTTATTTTCTTGTTACGATGATTTTCCACTTCACTCTGAAATTCTTTGAACTTTTCAAATGTTTCAGACTTATGTTTCATTAACTAGATATACCCATATCTGCTTAAATCATTTGTGAAGGTGAGAAAATAATGATACCCGCCGCGAGCCTCAATATTCATCGGACCACATACATCAGTATGTATGATTTCCAACAAATCTGTTGCTCGCTCCATAGTTCCGGAGAACATCGTTTTAGTCATCTTGCCCATAAGGCATGGTTCACAAGTACAAGTGATTCATAATCAAGTGATTCCAAAAGTCCAGTAGTATGGAGTTTATTCATGTGCTTTATAACAATATGACCCAAACGACAGTGCCATTGGCTTCAACATTATGAATATGTGTATCACTACTATCGAGCTTCAACAAGAATAGACCACTCTTTAAGGATGCATGACCATAAAAGATATTACTCATATAAATAGAACAACCATTATTCTCAGATTTAAATGAATAACCATCTCGCATCAAACAAGATCCAGATATAATGTTCATGCTTAACGCTGGCACCAAATAACAATTATTTAGGTCTAAAACTAATCCTGAAGGTAGATGTAGAGGTTTAGTGCCGACGGCGATCACATCGACTTTGGAACCATTTCCCACACGCATCGTCACCTCGTCCTTAGCCAGTCTTCGCTTAATCCGTAGTCCCTATTTCGAGTTGCAAATATTAGCAACATAACCAGTATCAAATACCCATGTGCTACTGCGAGCTTTGGTAAGGTACACATCAATAATATGTATATCACATATACCTTTGTTCACCTTGCCATCCTTCTTATCAGCCAAATACTTGGGGCAGTTCCGCTTCCAGTGACCAGTCTATTTGCAGTAGAAGCACTCAGTCTCAGGCTTAGGTCTAGACTTGGGTTTCTTCTCCTGAGCAGCAACTTGTTTGCCGTTCTTCTTGAAGTTCCCCTTCTTCTTCCCTTTGCCCTTTTTCTTGAAACTGGTGGTTTTATTGACCATCAACACTTGATGCTCCTTTTTGATTTCTACCTCCGCAGCTTTTAGCATTGTGAAGAGATCAGGAATTGTCTTATTCATCCCTTGCATATTATAGTTCATGACGAAGCTTTTGTAGCTTGGTGGCAGTGATTGAAGAACTCTGTTAATGACACTATCAACAAGAAGATTAACTCCCAGTTGAGTCAAGTGATTATGATACCCAGACATTTTGAGTATATGCTCACTGACAGAACTATTCTCCTCCATCTTGCAGCTATAGAACTTATTGGAGACTTCATATCTCTCAATCCGGGCATTTGCTTGAAATATTAACTTCAACTCCTGGAACATCTCATATGCTCCATGACATTCACAACGTCATTGAAGTTCTAGTTCTAAGTCGTAAAGCATGGCACACTGAACTATCGAGTAGTCATCAGCTTTACTCCGCCAAACATTCTTAACATTGTCAGCAACATCTGCAGCAGGCCCGGCACCCAGCGGTGCTTCCAGGACGTAATTCTTCTGTGCAGCAATGAGGATAATCCTCAAGTTACGGACCCAGTCGTGTAATTGGTACCATCATCTTTCAACTTTGCTTTCTCAAGGAACACATTAAAATTCAACGGAACAACAGCACGGGCCATCTATCTACAACATAGATAAGCAAAATACTATCAGCTACTAAGCTCATAATAAATTTAAGTTCAATTAATCATATTACTTAAGAACTCCCACTTAGATAGACATCCCTCTAATCATCTAAGTGATCACGTGATCCATATCAACTAAACCATAACCGATCATCACGTGAAATGGAGTAGTTTTCAATGGTGAACATCACTATGTTGATCATATCTACTATATGATTCACACTCGACCTTTCGGTCTCAGTGTTCCGAGGCCATATCTGCATATACTAGGCTCGTCAAGTTTAAACCGAGTATTCTGCGTGTGCAAAACTGGCTTGCACCCCTTGTAGATGGACATAGAGCTTATCACACCCGATCATCACGTGGTGTCTCGGCACGGCGAACTTTGGCAACGGTGCATACTCAGGGAGAACACTTTTATCTTGAAATTTAGTGAGAGATCATCTTATATTGCTACCGTCAAACAAAGCAGAATAAGATGCATAAAGGATAAACATCACATGCAATCAATATAAGTGATATGATATGACCATCATCATCTTGTGCTTGTGATCTCCATCTCTGAAGCACCGTCATGATCACCATTGTCACCGGCGCGACACCATGATCTCCATCGTAGCATCGTTGTCGTCTCGCCAACTATTGCTTCTACGACTATCGCTACCGCTTAGTGATAAAGTAAAGCAATTACAGGGTGATTGCATTGCATACAATAAAGCGACAAGCATATGGCTCCTGCCAGTTGCCGATAACTCCGTTACAAAATATGATCATCTCATACAATAAATATATCATCATGTCTTGACCATATCACATCACAACATGCCCTGCAAAAACAAGTTAGACGACCTCTACTTTGTTGTTGCAAGTTTTACGTGGCTGCTACGGGCTGAGCAAGAACCGTTCTTACCTACGCATTAAAACCACAACGATAGTTCGTCAAGTTGGTGCTGTTTTAACCTTCTCAAGAACCGGGCGTAGTCACACTCGGTTCAACTAAAGTTAGAGAAACTCACACCCGCCAGCCACCTATGTGCAAAGCACGTTGGTAGAACCAGTCTCGCGTAAGCGTACGCGTAATGTCGGTCCGGGCTGCTTCATCCAACAATACCGTCGAACCAAAGTATGACATGCTGGTAAGCAGTATGACTTGTATCGCCCAGAACTCACTTGTGTTCTACTCGTGCATATAACATCTAGGCATAAACCAGGCTCTGATACCACTGTTGGGGAACGTAGTAATTTCAAAATTTTCCTACGCACACACATGATCATGGTGATGCATAGCAATGAGAGGGGAGAGTGGTGTCCACGTACCCTCGTAGACCGTTAAGCGGAAGCATTATGACAATGCGGTTGATGTAGTCGTACGTCTTCACGATCGACCGATCCTCAGTACCGAACGTACGACACCTCCGCGTTCAACACACGTTCAGCTCGGTGACGTCCCACGAACTCACGATCCAATAGAGCTCGGGGAAGAGTTTCGTCAGCACGACGGCGTGGTGACGATGTTGATGAAGTTCTGCAGCAGGGCTTTGCCTAAACACCGCTACAGTATGACCGAGGTGGATTATGGTGGAGGGGGGCACCGCACATGGCTGGGAGAGATCTTTGTGATCAACTTGTGTCTCTAGAGGTGCCCCCTGCCCCTGTATATAAAGGAGCAAGGGGGAGGCCGGCCGGCCCTTGTTGGCGTGCCTAGGAGGAGGAATCCTCCTCCTAGTAGGAGTACGATTCCTCCCTTTCCTACTCCTATTAGGAGGGGGAAAGGCAGGGAGAGAAAGAGAAGGAAAGGGGGGCGCCGCCCCCCTTCTCCTAGTCCAATTCGTACAGGGGGAAGGGGTGTACTGCCTGCCCTAGGCCGGCCCCTCTCTCATTCCCTTATGGCCCAACAAGGTCCATTAGTCCCCGGGGGGTTCCGGTAACCCCTCCGGTACTCCGGTAAAATCCCGATTTCACCCGGAACTATTCCGATGTCCAAATGTAGGCTTCCAATATATCAATCTTTACGTCTCAACCATTTCGAGACTCCTCGTCATGTCCGCGATAAAATCCGGGACTCCGAACTACCTTCGGTACATCAAAACATATAAACTCATAAAACTGATCGTGAGAGAACTTTAAGCGTGCGGACCCTACGGGTTCGAGAACTATGTAGACATGACCGAGACACGTCTCTGGTCAATAACCAATAGCAGAACCTGGATGCTCATATTGGTTCCTACATATTCTACGAAGATCTTTATCGGTCAAACCGCACAACACTATACGTTGTTCTCTTTTTCATCGGTATGTTACTTGCCCGAGATTCGATCGTCGGTATCCCAATACCTAGTTCAATCTCGTTACCGGCAAGTCTCTTTAATCGTTCCGTAATACATCATCCCGTAAATAACTCATTAGTTATCATGCTTGCAAGGCTTATAGTGATGTGTATTACCGAGAGGGCCCAGAGATACCTCTCCGACAATCGGAGTGACAAATCCTAATCTTGATCTATGCCAACTCACCAAGTACCATCGGAGACACCTGTAAAGCACCTTTATAATCACCCAGTTACGTTGTGACGTTTGGTAGCACACAAAGTGTTCCTCCGGTATTCGGGAGTTGCATAATCTCATAGTCATAAGAACATGTATAAGTCATGAAGAAAGCAATAGCAGTAAACAAATGATCAAGTGCTAAGCTAATGGAATGGGTCAAGTCAATCACATCATTCTCCTAATGATGTGATCCCATTGATCAAATAACAACTCATTTCTATGGTTAGGAAACTTAACCATCTTTGATCAATGAGCTAGTCAAGTAGAGGCATACTAGTGACACTATGTTTGTCTATGTATTCACACATGTATTATGTTTTCGACTAATACAATTCTAGCATGAATAATAAACATTTATCATGAAATAAGGAAATAAATAATAACTTTATTATTGCCTCTAGGGCATATTTCCTTCACATTCGTAGTCGGATCATCAAAGTCGACTCCCACAGAAAACGATAGCCATCTCATCGAAACATCGGGACACCTTCACCTCTATCAAGTGGTATCAGATTTCTAGGTTGCTCGGTGAGATTTTACAGTTTTTCATAGTTTAGATCGAGTTTATTCTTCATACCTATAGTCCACGAAAAAGCCAAATTTTTTTTAGGGTTAGTTCCTCATATCCGAACCAATCTGAGCCATTGCATAATCTTTTTAGAGTTTTGCTTTGTTGAATTTTCGGTTGCATCGTCGTGTCGAGTTGCTAGTCTTGCGTCTAGATTCTTTAGAGTTTCGAGTTCTGGTCACAGGTCGTCATGTCGCTGCCGCACCATCTTCATCATTGCCATATACCACCACCCCACCATATCAATCATCGCTGCCATATACAATCACCAATCCAAGTCCACATATACCATCACCATATACAACCACCAACCCGAGTCCACATATACCATCGCCATATACCACCACCAATCCGAGTCCACATATAACATCGCCATATACAACCACCAGTACGACAGTCCGAGTTCCATCAGATTCATCTCCGCCACTAGTCCTAATCCAAGTCCAGCATTTGTTGCTTTGTTTTTGATTTTCAGATCACGCCATACTCCGAGTCATGACAGAGTAGGATTCCCGAACTTCCATGTTACCCACAGTAGAAAAATAGTTCCAGTTAAAAAAACGAAGTCTAGAAAATTCTGGCTAGGCAGTTTTTAGACAATTTGTAGACTTTCCAAAAAAATTGTTGCGGAGCAAAAAAGGAAAAAAGTGAAGAAAAAGAGAATTTTTTTAGAGTGTGCTCCTTCCTTGTTTACGTGCAGCGTCATGATTTTGTTAGTGTTTTAGGCTCGCTTCTCTAGCACGGTCTAGCCTAGGACAAGCACAATACAGTCATTGAGCGTTTATTCAACTTTGCATCTCTGAATTGATTATTGCTGACATTTTTGCTACCATATCATAAGCCTTCCCAGCTCCACATACATCTACGTCGTGCGTTTGACACCACCTGGCAATCGCTCTATCCAAGATTTAAGAGTTTTGACTACAACGGTTGTCGATCACCACCTGCTGCTGGGTAAGAATTGGTAAGAATTTGGGATTTGCTTGGCGGATTTGTGACACACCACCACCACCAGCACTTCCTAGTACTCTATAGGATCATATTCTTGTGTGTTTCTATTGCTGCTAACCATGGCAGGATCACAAGACGATGAGACTGATTGGGAGAACATGACAAACAAACAACTACATGATAAATTTTAGCAAATGATGAGTGGGCAGGTGCAAGATGTGCTAAACCGATTTGAAGAGGCCATGGAGAAGATAGATGCCATTGAGAAGACATTCGAAACAAAGCTCGATAACAAGTTTAATGAATTGCTCGCGTGTCTTCCACCACCACCGCCGGCTGCACCTGTCGCACCTCTACAACAACAACAACAACAACAACAACAACAACAACGTCGCCTTCCAAGTCAAGTGGGATGAGCACTGCGTGTTCCCCTTGAGCCTGGACAAAATTCTAGTGCCGTTGCTACTGCTGTTGATGCTTCTGTAGCTCCTGCTGCTACTGCAGAGGTGGAGGACTATTACGAGGATGAGGTTGATTAAAATCAAAATTACGTGCAACCACCAGCACCACCACTAGCAGGTCGACCTTAGGCATATAATCACAACGGTAGGGCTGCAACATCACCTCAGGTACGAGATCAAGACCATCTTCCTAAATTAAAATTGAATATTCCACCATTCGAGGGTAGATATGTTCCTGATATATATCTTACTTGAGAGTTAGAAACTGAACAACATTTTACATGTTTACAATATCCCGAGGAAAGACGTGTTGCTGCTGCTATTTGTGCTTTCACTAGTTTTGCATGTGTTTGGTGGTCTGAACATTATAGATTATATCCTATTCCAGTTACTTGGGGTGCTTTGAAAAATGCTACGCGTACTCGCTGGGTTCCACCATATTACCAACGTGAATTGCTTCAAAAATTATAGCGTTTGAGACAAGGAAACAATTCTGTAGAAGAATATTATCAGGAATTACAAACTGGTATGATTAGATGTGGTATTATTGAGAATGAAGCTATGCTTGCACATTTTATGGGTGGATTAAATAAAAAGATTCAGACCATTCTAGAGTATAAGGAATATAATAATATCACTTGTTTATTCCATCTTGCTTGCAAAGCTGAACGTGAAGTGCAAGATCGACATGCATTGGCACGAACTAACTTTTCTGCAGGTCGATCTTCATCATGGACGCCGCGTGCATCCTCTACTTCCACACGTTCTGCTACACCGGCACCTCCATCAGCTGCCACCTCCAATCGTGATACAAGAAAGCAGGCACAACCACCACTAGCTGCCATGAGCACACCTTCTGGGCCTACACAGAGCTCTTCTTCATCCATGGCATCAACAAGGCAAACACATGATATTATTTGTCGTCGTTGCAAGGGTGGAGGTCATTATGCGAGAGAATGCTCATCTAAGCGTGTGTCGGCATTCTGGGAACGGGGGTCCCCAGACTTGCCTGCCTGCGGCCTGCGGCGTGGCTCAAAAGGGGGCCCAGCGTGGCCCATCTTCACCAACACAAACCCAAGACCCTCGCGAGGGGCCAAGCCTCACGGGGTGGACGACGCGAGCTTCCTCAGGCACGGCCTCGTCAGGCTGGCTCACGAGGAGGTAGAGAGATCAAGGCGGGGTACCTCACGAGGTGCCCGTGATGCAAGCCATGACGACCGAGGGCGCCGGGCGGGTGCCAGCCCGCGTAGTGTCCTCCTTTCCTCTTTGGTGCCAAGGGGGCAAGCGCAGCCGCGGAGTACCGAGGCATCAGGCAAAGGTTGCCATTTTGGTGCAACGAGACCAAGACTAGGAGGACTACGAGACGGAGGTCACCGTGGAGCCCAAGACGGCGTCATCACCAGAGCTTTGCGCAGGCGAAGACTACTTTTGTCAGGATAGCTAGTACTAGCTGTCCCCCTTCAAATTAGCCTGCCATTGTTGGCTCCCTTCCCGCTCAATATTTGGGAAGAGGACCAGGGCCCCTATAAATAGGACCGGCCACCCGCTAGACAGGGGAGAGAGGACCGAGGGCAAAAAGAAAGAGAGAGAGAGAGAGAGAGAGAGAGAGAAGGGCGACTGAGCTCCTCCCAGCAGTTCATCGCCCCAGCCAAGAACAGACCCTCGCGAGGCTGTTATTCCTTGTATTGTTCATCATCATCAGCCCAAGAGGCAATCCACCACACCACACACTGGAGTTGGGTATTACACCACAACGGTGGCCCGAACCAGTATAAACCCTATGTCTCTTGTGTTGTTCTTTCCTTAGTTTAGATCCTAGCAAGGCGGAGGGGTGCAGGTAGGTAGGAGACGAAAGCTCTGCACGCACCCCAGTGTTCGAACCTCAAGGGTCTGCCGGAACCGGAAATCCGACATTTGGCGCGCCAGGTAGGGGTGCGCCGGAGTCCACCTTCTACCGCTTCGCGCCCTGTCGCGTCGTCATCACCATGTCCGGCGACCAGGCGGGCAACCCAGATCCGTGGGCGGCGTGGCCTGCCTGTGCAGAGCCGCTTGCCTCGGGCGCCCCATGCCCCAGGCAGCTCGCGGTCTGCAGGGCGCTATGGGCCGCGGGCGACGCGGACAGGCTTCGACAGCTCTCACGCCGCGGCAGGCGCGGTCGGCAGCAAGGGCCTCCAATCATGCCGCGACCACGACGCCGTACACTCGCAGGGAGCTGGCGAACTCGAGGGCCGCGCTCACAGTGGTCCGAGAGCTGCTGCAGTGCAGGTTGCTGGAGGGCGGCCACGACGTGCTGCTGGAGCGAGTGGCAGAGCTCCTGGGCTTCGCCGCCTCGGGGGCTCACCCCTTCTCCACCCAGCTCCCATCTCAAGCCCAGGGCGGCCCGCGCAGGGGCTCCGCGCGCGCCCGCGGGCTCCAAGGCTACTCCGACGCCAGCGAAGCTGTCAGCGCCGGACCGGCGGCGGCGCTGCCCCCGCTCCCGGTCCGCGAAGAAGAAGGACTCGATGCGACCCGCGGCCCCAGTGGGCGGCCGCGCTGCCACCCCACGGTGGGCGCGTCAGGCAGAACCGCGTGGCATGCGGGGCATTACGGCGTGGCATTCGGGATGACGGCACCGGAGGAATACGTGCCCCTCATGATGGACCAAGGACACCCACTCGAGAGCGAACAAGGCTCGCTCCTCAGCCCA
This sequence comes from Triticum urartu, assembly GCF_003073215.2. Classification (NCBI taxonomy): domain Eukaryota; kingdom Viridiplantae; phylum Streptophyta; class Magnoliopsida; order Poales; family Poaceae; genus Triticum; species Triticum urartu. The sequence continues at coordinate 224,248,083 of NC_053023.1, read as the reverse complement.
GGCTGGGGGGACGAGGCGCCAGAAGCTGAGCCTTTCCGGGAGCCCCGGAACGGTCCTACTGGCCGCGCTGGGGGCAACGATTATCGGGTACCGCTAATTCTTCAGGAGCAGGTATACGCTAACCATGGATCGCAGGAGGTGCAGGTCGCCTCAGCGAGCAGCTGCCCCGCTCCCACAGTCTCCTGCCCCTCGGGAGGAGGGCGCAGGGGGCTGCAGGAGAGGGGCCGGGATCCGACATCACCACCGCGGCGTTCGGAGCAAGGTGTTCTCAGGAGGTAGGCCCTCCGCTGGGGAGGTGCCTTAGAGCCTGCCCCCGGCGGAGGACCCGTGGTCGTCGGGGGAACCGCTGTCGACCGCTCTACCCCATCGGCGGCGTCCTGGTTTCCAGTCGTCGTTGATGGCACTAGAGTGTGGTGCAAGGCGGGGCCCTCATCTGGCGATATGAAGCAAGGCCAGTACCTATGAAGAAGGCCCAGTGCCTGTGAAGCTCGCCGCCCCGTGACACTCTCACGTAATAATGAGTGGGGCTGTACATGCCCCGGAGTCTCAAGGGTGCCGGCCTCAGGCCCTGGGGCTCCCTCCCACGCCCAGTGGCAGCACTTAGCTCCGCGCTGGTGAGAAGACGTCCAAGACTAGACTAGGTGCCGGACGCGGCCTTTTGTTTGCTTCGTTGCTCTTCCCTTTGGTTGTCGCTTTCCCCCGCTGGATTCAAGTTGGATTCGAATTTTAGATTTGCGTGTGTTCAGGGAAGGGGTGCTTAGTCTTGTTCGAGCAATTTCTCGCGTTTTGGTTACCGCTTCACCTCAGCTGCCTCCCCTCGCGAGCCCCTCACGAGCCGGGACGGGCCTAGCTTGCGCGCAGCCCAGACTGCCGCAGACGTGACCTCTTAGGAGGGTGTTTTACTGCAGATCCTACGAACCCAGTCAGGGAGCACTCAAGACACCACAACCTCCCACAGGCTGCCTCAGGGCCAACACGGGACAAAGGTAAACTAGCCGACCAGCGCGTCGCTTGGGCCAACCACTTGGCGCGGGCGCATGGGCAATGTCGCGTCTACTAATACGATGAACACAAGTTTTACGTAAGGGGATCCCCCTTCAAAATTCTCTCACTGCAATCAGGCCGAAACCTGAGTTCTATTCATGCAGGGTAAGGAAGTAGGAGCGATGCACAATCAGTCGGATGAATCCCCCAATGCGTTCTCAGGAGCTCCACCCGAGCCGTTGCTGGCGTCGCTGAACCCGCCATCACTGTCCGCGTCACCGTCAGCGGCGTCAGGGCCGTTCACCATGCCGCCCTCGACGGCCGCCACGATCGCGTCGTCGTTGTCCGAAGCGAAGGCCCTGATAAGAGCCTCCACATTGTCTTCCACCCAGTGCGCCAGGTCGCCTCGGACGGCCTGGGGGACTGGGGCGATGGCGGCGTCAAAATCAAAGTGGGGATCCATGTTCCGGAGGTGGCTGAAGACGCGAGAAAAGGCGCGCCCAAGCAGGGCGCGGCTCCTCTCCTCCACCAACCTGTCAGCCCTGACCGATCGCGCCTCTAGCTGCGTCACCACGTCAGTGAAGAACTGAAGATTGCCAGCATAGTTAACTGCGTGCGGCTCGCCAACAGCCGCCTCGCAGATGTTGCCCAAGGCTGCGTTGGCTCTCTCCCGGAGCGTGGCAAGCATGGGGCCGTGCTCATGCTCCAGGATCCGTCGCTGACGGATCTCGTCCGCATTCTGGCCCGCGACGACCTCAGCCTCCTCCACCCGCTGGCGGAGAAGGAGCACCTCGGCCTGGGAGGCGGTTAACTCACCTTGCGACACCTCAAGAGCGGCCCGGAAAGCGTCGGCCTGCCGTGTCGCCTCCTCCAGCTTGGCCCTCAAGGCAGCAGTCCTGCCTTCAGCTTTGGCCCGAATCAACCCCAGCTTCTCCTCGAACTCGTGCTCGAGGTTCAAATGCGCCATCGCCACTCGACGTCCGACCTCCTCCAGGTTGTGGGCTTCCTGTGCAGCAACATCATCCTCCGCCTGCGTCACCAAGCGCTCCCTCGTCTCCAGGCGCTCGTACTCACGGGTACGTTCGGCGGCTTCCAGCGTCAGCGCCTCCTCACGCTTCTAGAGCTCTGCTGAGTCGCCGGAGGCCACCTTCATCGACGCGAGGGCTGCCTCGCGCAGCTCCACCTGCTCCTCCAGTGAGTGGCACCAGGCCATGAGCTCCCGAGCCCGCTCCTCCGCCGCCGTTCTCTGCCGGTCAGCCTCCCGAGCCTCCTCAGCGGCCCAAGATCGGGCCTCCCGAGAGGCCACCAGCGATGCCTTGGCCTTTGCGTCATCAAGATCGCGCTGATGGCGCGCAAGGGCGATGGCGCCCTCCAGCTCGCGCCTCTCTGCAGCCAGGCGCAGGCCCTCGGCCTCAAGGCGCGCGTCTTCATCGGCAAGCTCCTCTCCAAGTAGGCTTACCACGTCAGCCACCCTCCGAAGGAATCCTTGGCGAAGGGCGCGACGCTCCCGAGCGCGCTCAAGCACGTCTTCCACACCACCATCTGCCCCAAGCAAGTGCCGGGGGCCGCGAGTCAGCACTCCCCCTCTGGGCTGGGGGCTGGCACCCTCGCGACGGCCGGGCATGCCGCGTCAGAAGCCCGGCCTGGGGCCAGCCCGTCCCTAGGTGAAGAGCGCAGGAAGCGCCTCAGCCAATCGCAATCCACGACCAAGCGAGAAGCCCACGGCAGGCTGGTTATTTTGGGTTTCGTAGTAATTTCAAAAAATTTCCTACGCACACGCAAGATCATGGTGATGCATAGAAACGAGAGGGGGAGAGTGTGATCTACGTACCCTTGTAGATCGACAACGGAAGCGTTTGGTTGATGTAGTCGTACGTCTCCACGGCCCGACCGATCAAGCACCGAAACTACGGCACCTCCGAGTTCTAGCACACGTTCAGCTCGATGACGATCCCCGGACTCCGATCCAGCAAAGTGTCGGGGAAGAGTTCCGTCAGCATGACGGCATGGTGACGATCTTGATGTACTACTGTCGCAGGGCTTCGCCTAAGCACCGCTACAATATTATCGAGGACTATGGTGGAAGGGGGCTCCACACACGGCTAAGAATATGATCACGTGGATCAACTTGTGTCTCTAGGGGGTGCCCCTGCCTCCGTATATAAAGGTTCAAGGGAGGGGGGCCGGCCGGCCAGGAGAGGCGCGCCAGGAGGAGTCCTACTCCTTCTAGGAGTAGGACTCCCCCCTTTCCTAGTAGGAATAGGATTCGTGGAAGGGGGGAAAGAGGAGAGAGAGGAGGAAGGGGGGCCGGCCCCCTCTCCTTGTCCAATTCGGACCAATGGGGGAGGGGCGCGCGGCCCAGCCCTGGCTGCCTCTTCTCTTCTTCCACTAAGGCCCACTAAGGCCCATATATCTCCCGGGGGGGGGTTCCTGTAAAATCCCGATTTAACCCGGAACACTTCCGATATCCAAACATAGGCTTCCAATATATCAATCTTTATGTCTCGATCATTTTGAGACTCCTCGTCATGTCCGTGATTACATCCGGGACTTCGAACAACCTTCGGTACATCAAAATGCATAAACTCATAATATAACTGTCATCGTAACCTTAAGCGTGCGGACCCTACGGGTTTGAGAACAATGTAGACATGACTGAGACACGTCTCTGGTCAATAACCAATAGCGGAACCTGGATGCTCATATTGGCTCCTACATATTCTACGAAGATCTTTTATCGGTCAGACCGCATAACAACATACGTTGTTCCCTTTGTCATCGGTATGTTACTTGCCCGAGATTCGATCGTCGGTATCCCATACCTAGTTCAATCTCGTTACCAGCAATTCTCTTTACTCGTTCTGTAATACATCATCCCGCAACTAACTCATTAGTTGCAATGCTTGCAAGGCTTAAGTGATGTGCATCACCGAGAGGGCCCAGAGATACCTCTCCGACAATCGGAGTGACAAATCCTAATCTCGAAATACGCCAACCCAACATGTACCTTTGGAGACACCTGTAGAGCTCCTTTATAATCACCTAGTTATGTTGTGACGTTTGGTAGCACACAAAGTGTTCCTCTGGCAAACGGGAGTTGCATAATCTCATAGTCATAGGAACATGTATAAGTCATGAAGAAAGCAATAGCAACATACTAAACGATCGGGTGCTAAGCTAATGGAATGGGTCATGTCAATCAGATCATTCAACTAATGATGTGATCCTGTTAATCAAATGACAACTCTTTGTCCATGGTTAGGAAACAGAACCATCTTTGATTAACAAGCTAGTCTAGTAGAGGCATACTAGTGACACTCTGTTTGTCTATGTATTCACACATGTATCATGTTTCCGGTTTAATACAATTCTAGCATGAATAATAAACTTTTATCATGATATATAAGGAAATAAATAATAACTTTATTATTGCCTCTAGGGCATATTTCCTTCAGTCTCCCACTTGCACTAGAGTCAATAATCTAGATTACACAGTAATGATTCTAACACCCATGGAGCCTTGGTGCT